>NW_027273873.1:1505000-1616288 GCF_046630095.1 Trachinotus anak
GAGGCACACACACACGCACACACACACACACACACAGAGACACACACACACACACACAGAGACACACAGAGACACACACACAGAGACACACAGAGAGACACACACAGAGACACACACACACACAGAGACACACACTCTAACAGAGGTCAGTCTGAACCAGAGGCGGAGCTAGGGGGGGGGCTTCTCAAAAGCCGCAGCCTCTATTAAAAATCAATCAATAAATAATCAAAGACAAATTCATACAGGGCGCACTCACTTATCTGCTTTCAAAAATAATGTCCAACTTTGTGTCATCCTCTCTGATTGGACGGTGTCTCGTCTGCAGAGCCGTTTGTGTGCGTCATTATGCAGTACCCCTCCTGACAGTGGGGGGCAGCACCACGCCAGCGGGCATCAAGCCTGCGGACAGGTGTGACAGGTCTGTGACTCTGCAGCCCAGGTAGCAGCTAACTGTAGCTTCAGTTATTCAAGATTCTTGCTCTTAGCTTGATGTTAGCAGCCGCCCCCCCGCCACATGAGGGTGGAATTCAGCAGCACAGTCACTCTTCCTACGATACTACAACTGTTAAAATAGTATAAAAAAATAAATAAGTCACTACTACTCCTAGACCCTGCGATGGACCGGCGACCTGTCCAGGGTTTACCTGCCCTCGCCCATTGTTAGCTGGGATTGGCTCCAGCCCCCCCTGCGACCCGGTTTCGGGTAAGCAGTATAGAAAATGGATGGTTGGATGAATACTACTACTACTACTATTACTAACCTTTGCAGTAATCATACTTTGCCGTTTGCAGTAAAGATAAATTCTGTGCATGTGAACCATCCAAAAGAAACTGGCCCTGGCTCTGGGTGCTCTGGGCTTAGCCCCGGATCTGGTTAACTTCTCTACAACAGCCTGGAAAAATGTGAATCTGTTTAAATTCAGTTTCATCTTGTTGTATTTTGCACTTTTATGACTCACAGCTGCAGTTACATCACTTATGATCAGGTTGTAAAATACTTTACATGATATATGCATATAGACACTCAGCTGCCAGTTTATTAGGTACACAGAGTAAACACCAACGCGGCAATAAGAAAAACTAATCCTGCAATAAGTTCAAGTACATTAACTCGAGCATTTCTAGTTACATTATGAATTAACATGATCTGAGTAGATCACATAGAAAATAAGTCAATATCTCAACTTCAGCTCCAACAGTGATAATTTAATGATATGATGTGGAGCAGTATGTACTGGTACGTCTCTCACAGTGGCCGTTTCTCTGAATTTAGTACTTTTATATTTTAGGTACATTTTGCTATATAAAAAAAAAAAAACTTGCATCCTTTTACTTGGGTAACGTTTCAGTGCAGGACTTTTACTTTGAAAGTATTTTTACAGCGTGGTATTGGTTCTGAATCTGAAGAATCTGAATACCTCCTCTTCCACTAAAAAAATACTCTGTTACGAGCAAATCAAGTAAAATTACAGAAGTAATTCCATAAAGAATCAAAAGTAAATCTGCTCATTTAATATATATATTTTATATATTTATATTAGTTTGTAATATGTGTAAATGCATCAGATATTATAAGATGATGGGATGTTTGGACTAAAAGTCAACTGCAAAGTAGACCCCAGAACTTTATTGTCAACCACTAATAACTAGTAATCTCCACTAGTTCACAGTAGAGATGAGAGTTAGCTCCTCTTGGGGCCAGTGATGCTACAGTTAGCATTTAAACAGAGCAAAACAAGACTTTCAACATAAGGTGCAAATAGAAAATAAAACACAAAACTGTAAAGAGTCAGTGCAAAAATGTAGATGTGAATATTGTAAATAACTTTTTCTGAACTGACCCCTGGAGAATAGTTGTGACTTAGACTCTTGTTGCCTGGATACTGCAAGAGGCAGAGCCAAACAGTTCAGATTACAGGACAAAAAGGGGCAAAGAGTCAAAAAGGTAGATGTAAACATTGTGAACTATTTCTTTGTAGTAAAGTAGCTTTTAACTGCAGCTGTCAGAGAAATAAAAAGTTCAGTATCTTCCACCGACTTGTATAAAGTTGCACAGAATGGGAGCAGTCGAGTTCCCCCAAGTGCTAATTCCTGACTTTTGTATTTTGTGTATTTTGCTTCTAGTACTTACATACTTTTACTGAACATTTTGAACTCGGGGCCTGTGAGTGTAGCGCTGCAGTACTGGAGATAATGTGCTTCCACTGGGTCACAAGCTAATGATGTTAACAGATGTGTGGCCTCACTGTGAAAATCCCTGGAGGCCAAACATGCAACAACACGCACACACACACACACACACACACACAGGCCTGGGCGGGTGTGTGACATTGTATTAGACGTCATCTGACTCAGTCACAATAGAGCTGCTCAGCGTGGCTCTTCCTTGTCACGCTACACCACTTCCTTATGGCGGGGCAAAGTTTAGAGTTGTGTTTGCTGATTGGTGGATGACCTCAATCTGGGCTTCACCGGGACAGTTAACATGACTGACAGGTCAGCCGACCAATCAGAGACAGTCCCATCCTCTGCAGTGAGCCAAACAGGTGTACTGACTGACAGACCACTCGGTCTCCTCCCACACTAACGTCGCATGAGAAAGTTCAAAATCTGTTCGCACCTCTTTACTTCAACCTGTTGCACACACGCACACTCTCTCTCTCACACACACACACACACACACACACACACACACACATGCTCACCTGGCTGTTGAAGCCATGTCAGAAACACAGAGAACCCTCACTCAGAATCCTCTGGAGAAAACCTGGGTGCCATGGATGAAGAGCAGGCTGAGCCAACGCAGAGGCTGTGAGTACACACACACACACACACACACAAACACACACACACACACACACACACACACACACACACACGGACACTACATCGTTTCCTTTCCCTGCAGCGTGACGCGCTGATACTTGTACATTACATGAGGTGTGAAACTGTTTTTCCAGCTTATTGAACTGTTTGTTGGTTTTTGACTCCAGAGGATTATTCCCTGAACACAGAGCTCAGACCGGAGACCGGAGACCGGGGGGCCGTTCACCTCAAAGGTCCACTGTGACACCACGTGTCCACACCCTGCTCCTGAATGTGATAATCCACAGAACCTCCAAGTATTTAAATGTCAGTTGCTGCAACATGATAATGCTGCAACTAATGATTATTTTAACTATGGGTTAAGAAATACTTGTAATATTTAACAATACAAGTGAAATGTCATGTCCCCTGTGGCTGATATGTCTCTGGATTATTAATATTTATACATCAGTGGAAAAGAAACATTTTACTGTTGTAGCTGTTTGAGGTGGAGCTGGTTTTAACTTCAGCTAGTTTAGTCCAGTGGTTCCCAACCTAAGGGTCAGGGCCCTCCAAGGGGTCACCAGATAAATCTGAGCTGTTGTGAGATGATTAATTGTTCATGGTTTAGACTTTTTTTTTAAATCTTTTTGTTTTTGTGAAATGTTGTTGTAGCTCCTGAATCCATGTGAGAAGTTTAGAGGGAAAATTATGTTTTTAATGTAAAATCTTAATCTGAAAATGAAGTATAAACTATAAATAAATGTAGTGGAGTAAAAATTATATTTCCCTCTGAAATGTAGTGGATCTGAACAAGTGTACTTAATTATTTTCCACCACTGTTGATTATTTTCTTGATTAATCATTGGTAGATACAGAATAAGATAATAATAGAGAGTCATAACTAAACAATCAGACATGAAACACATGTTGATATCATTCAGTGTGATGGACACCTCCTGAGGATATCCTCATCTCTCATGTCCATCCGGAATAAACCTCCACACAACCACAAAAAGATCATAGAGAAAAGATGCTTCAGAACTTCCCTCAGATATTTCACATTTTTAAGTTTACTTCAGAATCACATTGATGCAGTGATATTTATCTATACATCCATGGATACATTGCAAACAGGACCTGCTAATAGCTAATTCGGCATACTTTTAATGGTGCCGATTTGCAAAATCTAAACAAACATAGGCTAAAAGCTTTGGGCTCAAAGAGAATAACAGTACCTACCTGTAACTGACATAACAACAGCTTGTTTGATGAACTTTTACAGGATCTCTTTCCCCTGATGGTGTTAATTTTTTCTGTCATTGTAGTGGTTCCCAAATAGGCCTGTATGTTAGTGTTAACATGTTTCTATCGGATTAGCAAGAACAATTTTGATTTCCTCTGTTTTCACACCAAAGTAAAATTTCACAGGAGCAGCAGCAGGTTCACAGTAGGTGACAGCAGGTGTAGTAATTGCAGGAGCTGGGTGTATCCACAACAGTGAGTCAGTCCCACAGACTCCCATGTTAATGTCCAACTTTACAGCAGAAGGAAACATGTTTACAGCCTGGTACAGAAACTGTTCTGGTCTCTAGAGATCATTTCCTCCTTCATGACACCTGTACGGCTGAATTTATACAACTCACCTGTTTACATTTTATTAAGGCTTAAAGCTCTGCATAATTGAGGGCGTGGCCTGTTTGAGTGACAGGTGGGGGAGCATATATCTACCACAAACCATTCACCAAAGTCTCAGCTCCACATACACCACAACTCTGACCATTTCTGGATTAGCAGGGAGGTGGGCGGAGTCAGACACTGCCAAGATAACAACAGAGCAGCAGCTCACTCTGAGCTTCAAAACTGCTCTTCAGAAACCTGTGGGTGCTGTCACAGAGGCTACGACCATCTTTATTTAGTCTGTGGTTTTGTGCGACCAACAAACCCAAAGATTTTCTGTTTAGTCAAATATGACAAAAAAAACTTTTCCTGTGTGAACTGTTTACAACACAACTCCTTCTCATGCCTGTGGTTTTCAGCCTCGCTCACTCTGCACATCTCTGCAGACTCGTGTGGAAATCAACATGTCTTCAGGTGAAGGAACTTTAACACCCTGTGTGTTTGTGTGTTTCAGCGTCGGTGCCCCAGTTCACCAACTCCCCGACCATGATAGTGATGGTGGGACTCCCGGCTCGAGGGAAAACCTACATCTCTAAGAAGCTCACCAGATACCTGAACTGGATCGGCGTTACAACCAAAGGTATCAGCTGACCGTACAGGGTTTCACCAGGACTCACTGCTCTAAACCCTGGGATCATACTTAACATTGGGGCCCCACTCTCCATTCAGGACAGTAGAGGAGGATTTTATTTTGTATTTATTTTACACTAAACCTACAGTGAGTTTAAACAGCAACAGGAAAACTAGAGTGTTGTTTTGCATTTTTATTCATTTTATTTAGCTTTTATTTAACCAGGCTTGTCCCATTGAGATCACAGATCTCTTTTACAAGGGAGTCCTGGCCAAGATGCATTAAACCTTAAGATGTTGGTCTTATTTTGCCCACCCTGTATGTGTGGAGCCTTATCTGTTAAATTGTAAAAATATGAATAAATTCTGAGATAAAGTCAAGGAAGTGCTCGAAATACTGGCTTCAAAGACAACATGTAACATCAGAAGAAAGGCTCTGAGGCTCTCTTCTGATTGGTTGACTGTCTTCTGAGTAATCAAATAGAGATAAAAAGCAGATTTCAAGTAAATGCTTAGAGCAGACCTGGCCAACCCGCGGCTCCCGAGCCACATGCGGCTCTTTGCCCGGTTTCATGCGGCTCTTATGTTCATATTGAAGTTTGTGTTTGTGTTTTTTTAATGTGCGTGTTCGCTTCGCTTGAGTTCAATACGGTATTTTCATCAAATGCGCATGTGCGTGGGATGAAAATACCTCAGTTTCCCAGTAGGAGCAAGATCATTTGAGTAAACAATTTGTGTCAAGTTTGCTCTCAAAATGGCAGGGGAAAAATGCACAGCAAAACCAAAATATGAAGATGAACACAGGACGTTTTTATCAGAGTGGGAGAGTTCATATTTTTAATATGGTTTATAATGTTCATTGTTGAAAAGACTGGGCTGTGGTCTTAGTACTGTAGGAGTCAATTTCTGTCATTATCATATTGGTGTGTGACATTTACAATAAATCTGGCTGACCAAAGGTATGTGTGTGTGTGAGGAAGGGATGGAGTGATGTTCATGTGTGCCCATGTGTATGATGTGCCTCTTTGCGGTAACACAGAAAAAAATGTGGCTCTTGGTCTCTGACTGGTTGGCCACCCCTGGCTTAGAGAAACCAAATCTTGCAAGGTTGGATGGTGGGTCCAGGTGGGCGGGGCTTGGGGCGTGGCTGAGGGTGGTGACTGTACGATACTGAATAATCAAACAGCAGCAGGAGGAGTGGCTGTGATGAACTTTAATTTCATCTTGTCACAGCTTTTAACTGTTGGCAGAGACATGACTGAACCTTTTTAACCTCTTCATCCTGTGTGACGTGTGCTTATTAGTGTATTGTGCCGCTGGTGCATGTTTTGCTTTTCAGCATATGCAGCATGTATGGTGGTTGAACTGGAGTGGAAATCATATCCAGCTGGCATAAACTGGTTTTGTGGCATACCAGTTACTAAGCAGGAACACCGCTCTACCTGGGTGTAACCATTGATTCCCGACTGACAGTTATTGGTCTGATTACTGATGACAGGCAAGTTCCAACATGAACTGGCACAGAGTTAATCCCTGGTGACAAAGGAGGAGGGGATTTGTGTACAAAACAAGCCGCTGTTCGACAGTTAAGTGGCAGCTTATTGGTGGAATTTAGAGAAGCTGAGCATTGAGTTTTTCCTAAATGACGGGAATTGATGCATATTTGTTACCTACCTATGTTTTACTGTTGGTAACGTTACACAGCTGGAGTTCATGTCCCTCTCTGTCCGAAAACACACAAGGTGAAACTGTGTTTGAGTCGTTCATTATTCAGCATAAAAGTTCTTTAAGAATATCATATTAAAAAAAGAAAGGAAAGAAAAATATGTATAAACACTCATGGTCCCCAGAGGATGAATCTTAATGACACTGGTGAGTTTTCCTCTTGGTATCTGGGGTTTGAGTGAAACATCCATCCATTAAAATGTGTTTCAGACATTCATAGTCCCCCAGGATTAACTGTTTTAATTTAGAGATCAATTAATTTAACATTTACCATCACCATTGATTTAAATTTGTCTAATATTTTACTTTATGGCCAAAACTAATCACATTCCCATCAGCCTCAGCTGGCCTGTCTTAAGTGCTAATTAGTGAATGATGCTAAACGAAGATAGTTTGGCATGTTAGCATAGTAAATATGGTAGACATTAACTGCTAAACATCAGCATTTTAGCAGTGTCATTAGCACAATGAACTGATAGCATAGCTGTAGACTTAGCCTTGTTAGCTGTTGTTTGGTGTTTTGCATAAGTTCAAAGGCTTTGCACATTATCTACATCAAGATACAGGAAAAACACAGTTTCCTGTGTTTTAATTATCTGTCTGTGGTTGTAGTCGCGGCAGCTGCAGCATCATTTCTCTGTCTCTAACAGTGTTCAACGTCGGGCAGTACAGGAGAGATGCTACACGCTCCTACAACAGCTTCGAGTTCTTCAGACCCGACAACACGGAGGCCATGACAATACGAAAGTATGCATGTGACTTTACAAATAAATATGGATGAAACTGGTGAATACTGCATTATTAATGATTCTTTTTCTATTTCCGTGCACAGGGCCTGTGCCGTCGCTGCACTGAAAGACGTGTGTGATTACTTCACCAGAGAGCTGGGTCAGGTCGTGGTGAGTGAAATCTAACATTAAAGCTTTAATCCTTAAAGCTGCTAAATGACAATGGTAGAGCAATGTTTAAATGTTTGTTTGAGGTGATAAAAAAAACATCAGTCATTAACTCATGTTCATGTCTGTAAGGTTTTTGATGCCACCAACACCACCCCAGAGCGCAGAGAGGTCATCCTCGGCTTTGCCAAAGAAAACGGTTACAAGGTTTGTTTTGTTTTTTCTGCTCTGTTTCAAGTGAATTTTATTTATTTTATTTAAATTCCATCCAATTTCTGCTATAATTTGTCTTTCTTGTTTCCCTCCTGTTAAGGTTTTCTTTGTGGAGTCG
Organism: Trachinotus anak; assembly: GCF_046630095.1. Lineage (NCBI taxonomy): Eukaryota > Metazoa > Chordata > Actinopteri > Carangiformes > Carangidae > Trachinotus > Trachinotus anak. The sequence goes on from NW_027273873.1 coordinate 1,513,008, forward strand.
ATATGTGATGATCCAGAGATCATCGCTGAGAATATTAAAGTAAGTGTGTTTGTGTGTGTGTGTGTGTGTGCAGGAAGTTGTGCTTTCGAGCCAAGAGCTGTGTTTTGAGCCAAAACACAGTGTGTTTCTTGTTTGTTTCTGGTGGAACAGACTGAACTGAGCCCTGATAAGAGCGCCGCTCACAAACTGCCAGGTCACGTGTGTCTCTGTGAGATTTGATCGTTTCCACATATGGAGAACAATTTTCCAGCTGCTTTCACTCATTCACTTTCTCTTCCTCTTTTTTTATTTTCAGTTCATTTAAACCGTGTGTGTGCATCTGATTTTTAAAACACCACTTTGACATGAAAACAGCTTGAGGTCACACATTTTCCTCATCAGCTGGCATCAACAAAACAACATCTGGTTTAGACTGAGGTTGTGTTTGACTATTGCAACATTAGAAATGAGCGATCTCTGAGAAACTCAGAGGTGATAGGAAGTCCTTCATAACTCTCACAGCTTTTCACTGTTTTGCTCAATTTTGGGGATTTTTTTGAGAAAATGATGCTTTAGTCTGGACAGAAACAGAGAGAAGATGCATTCATTAATTTAAGAAGATACTTTTGGTCTTGACTTACCAGAGTTCCTGTAGGTTTTAGTCTCTTGTTTGGTTTCAAATTAATTTTATAATTTTTAAAGGTCCCATATTTTACTATTTTTAGCTGCAGTGTGTTGAGCTTTCAGGGCCACCGTAGTTCACAGTAAATGTTTAGAATATGAAAATGTTGCATGAAGCCCGTTGTGTGTGATGCTGGACGATGCACTGCAGCTTGATGTCCCTTCGCTCTCTTCTTTTCTTACAACAGCAAGTGAAGCTGAGCAGCCCGGACTATGCAGACTGTGACAAAGAGGAGGCCGTGGCCGACTTTCTGAAGAGGATCGACTGTTACAAGTTGACCTACGTCCCACTGGATGACAACAAGGACAGGTGACGGCGTCTGTGATGCCAAACCCAGCCCTGTCTTCCTGTTTACACTTAGTGTAGTGAGGCGTTCTGTTTTCATCACGGTGTGGAGGTCGCGGTGGTGAACAAACATGTAGCTTGTCTGCTTGTCTTCATGCGGTGGACTGTGTCTCATCACAGATTTAAACACTCACCTTCTGAACTAATTGTTTACAGAATTATTGCCACTGCAGCAATATCAGGAAGTCACAATTACACAACTCTGCAAAGGGCTTTTAATTTGAAATGACAGTAAAGTAGAGATACGTCACAACAAAAACAATGACTAATTTATAGACAGTAGAATTCAACTAGCAAACATTAAATTAGATAGATTTTTATCACTGATTGATACTCACTCGGACCAGCGAGTTACTACGTGTGCACACTACCTGGTTCAACAAACCCCTTCAGTCACTGGGTAACTGGGACAAATCCATGAAGTTTAAACAGGCCTGTTGTGTCTCTACCGGCCCTCACACATGAAAGCATGCGTGGTCTGGGATCTGGGTCTCTGAATCTGAAACTGTTGAGAGACGGACTGAGTCACTGGTTCTGGTTTTTTCATGGAACAAAAGAGAAAACACAGAACATCTCGAGCTCTGGATATGAAACAAAACTCCTCTGAATCTCAGAGATATCGAAAGACCGCTGCTCTGACTTTCTGTCCTCCTCTCGTCTTCATGCAGGAACTTGTCCTACATCAAGATCTTTAACGTGGGCAGCAGATACCTGGTGAACCGGGTCCAGGACCACATCCAGAGCAGGATAGTCTACTACCTCATGAACATCCACGTCACCCCGAGATCCATCTACCTGTGTCGCCACGGAGAGAGCGAACTCAACCTCGTGGGTCGAATTGGGGGAGACTCCGGGCTGTCATCTCGCGGGGCAAAGGTCAGGAGACTACAGTGTGAGTGTGTGTGTGACTTCATATATCATAGATCCAGTCTTTTATTCATGTCCTCTCTGTGTGTCTGTCAGTTTGCCAGTGCTCTGGGTACGTACATGCGTGAGCAGTGTATCAGGGACCTGAAGGTGTGGACGAGCCACATGAAGAGGACCATCCAGACCGCAGAGGCCCTGGGAGTCCAGTATGAACAGTGGAAGGCCCTCAATGAGATAGATGCTGTGAGTGTGTGTGTGTGTGTGTGTGTGTGCGTGCATTCGCAGTATTTTCACACCGTATGACCACCACACAAAAGCATTTCTGTGTCTATTACATGTGATCTGCTGTAATTTAAGAGACGTACGTGTGTTTGCTGCTTCAGGGCGTTTGTGAGGACATGACGTACGAGGAGATTCAGGAGCATTACCCAGAGGAGTTTGCACTGAGGGACCAAGACAAGTATCGTTACCGCTACCCTAAAGGAGAGGTGGGTGTTCGTCACACTTTAACTCACGAGGTGGCTGTGGATGGTGGTGAGAGCTGCCACTGACAGAGCTGCTGACGAGCCTCCGGACTGATGGAGAAATTCAGACAATATGACTTCAAATAATTATGACGATTATTTCAAACTTTGACCTCGATTAAGATTAATGAACGATAACTTTGCCTCCAGTCAGCCTGTCTTTTTTTTTTTTTTTTTTTGAGCCAAGCTTCACATTTGATCATGTGATTAAGTCCAAGTGATACCTCGTTACCTCAACATCCATGTTCCATTCAATCGTAGTCATAACTGATGAGACCCAATCAGGAGCTGAGGTGACCTAAAGAAGTTGATTCTTTGTTTGTATTTACAACTAAAGACTATTTTCATTCATTTATTATTAATTAATCAAATAATTGTTCATCTTCACATGTGAGGATTTGGAACCAGAGACTGTAACTTGCTGTATCTCTGTGTCTGCACCAGTCGTACGAGGACCTGGTCCAGCGTCTGGAGCCGGTCATCATGGAGCTGGAGCGGCAGGAGAATGTTTTAGTCATCTGTCACCAGGCTGTCATGAGGTGTCTGCTGGCCTACTTCCTGGACAAGAGTGCTAGTGAGGAAAAATCCATTTCTTTAAAATAGCACCCGGGTCTAACACACCACAAATAACACACCACACATGCAGTGGAGTCCAACCTTTTTTTAAAACAGAGAGAAGCCAGAGGGTCTGAGTCAGGTTTACAGACGTGTTTCACCTCTGTTGACACGCAAAGTTAAAATTGATTAAAACATTACAATTAGTGTTTTCCACAACATTTTCCTAAAGGGTAAATCTGATATTTGTTCTTGTTTGTTTTGACTCAGTCCCACTCAAACCATCCTGCTGCAGCAATTACTCACTACAGCAGCAAATGTGGATTAATCCGCCGCTGAAAATAGTCCCCAACAAGTGCACCATAACATTTGATAAAATCTAGAGTGGCCAGGAAGTTACTGAGCCTTTTATAAAAATAAAACTATATATTAGAAGACTTTTGTCTTCAGAAGGAACCAGTCTGCTCAATGAGAGACAGGCTAACACACAGTTGATGTTTGTCTTCTCACTAATTCTTGAACTAAATGTCGTCCGTCTCTGAACACTACGTATTATTAATTAGCCCAAGAACTGATACTAATGAAGAAATTTTTGATTTGTAAATTTTGCAAATACCACATAGTAGAATTTTTTTTTTATGTCTGCATTTTTTTTTTTTTTGTTGGAAAAAAGAGATCAGGTAAATGAGCTTAAATGTGTGTGAGAGTTCAGAGATACAGTAACTTTGAGACTGTTTTTCCCACTTTACCAGAATCAGAAACTAATAGAAGCCTCAGGACAGAGCTTTTCTATATATTTGGTTTATGTCAAACAGCAGTATTAGGATATGTTGCCTCAGTTATTGAGAGTCTACAGGACCAAATAACAGATTCGTGATCCCACAGTCTTTAAAAAGACTTTAAAAACCCCTGATCTATATCACAATGGTTTTTGATTTTAAAATTTTCACTCATATTTAAGAATAGATCAGGTCTCATCAAAACACACTGTGTCCCACACGTAAATCCAGATGTCCTCTCCTCTTCTGCCTAAATTTTCCAATTACGAAACAAAAGAGGCCCAGAAATCTTCGTATACGTACAGTTTTGCTTCTCTACAAATTCTTCAAGAATTGTGATAATTAATCATTAAGGATTTATGTAAGAGGCTGATCTCTGGTTTCATACTGTGATTAAACAAGCTGACTCTTCTCTCTGTTTGTGTCAGATGAGCTTCCCTACCTGAAGTGTCCTCTCCACACGGTCCTGAAACTCACCCCCGTCGCCTACGGTCAGTCTCATTTATCGTCTCACACGATGGCAGCTTCCCTTGTGTTAACTCCCTCCACACTGAAATATCTAAACTAATATCTATCTCTCTAATGTAACTATTGGATTGCAGTTAGATTTGTTTTAGGATGACTTGAAATAACTTTGGTGATCCCTGAATTTTACGTCTGACGCCATCATCGGGTTAAAATTTTAATTTGTCCAGTTCTTTGGTTTATGATAAGATACCTGCAAAACTAAAGTCGTTCCCATCAGCCTCAGCTGTCATCGTGAGCACCATGCCTCACCTCTGCTGTTTGTCTCTGTCTCTCAGGTTGTAAAGTGGAGTCTGTCTTCCTCAAAATTGAAGCTGTCAACACTCACAGAGACAAGCCAGAGGTAAGTCACTGTTTTCTTCTGTGTCCGCAGAGCTTCCTGTCAGGGTTAGGAGCAGCATCCACGTGGCCTGAAAACAAAACCCCCACCCAAATCATTATCACTACAAATTAGTGTGACGCAGGTCTTTTCTATTATACTGTCACAAAAACCAATAACACGCCTCCACCAACCTGAACGCCACCTGCTGCAGCTGAGTTTGTGAAACTAGTTATCAACTGAGCAGAGCAGTCGAAACAAAGGTCGATAGAAGTCATGAATAAAGGGTTGAAACGTTCAGCCACTCCAAGCAGTGACGGTACAAACTAGACTAAGTCTAAACATGGACTCTTCTCCAATCTAGATTTTTCAGTGAGTAAAAATATCGATAGACAAACATTGAGTACAGTCTGTAACAGCACGCGGAAAAAAGCCAAACCCATAATCGTTTTCCACACATTCATAACTGAATAATCGTCTCTTTCTCAGAACGTGGACGTGGACAGAGACCCAGCAGAGGCGTTAGAGACGGTGCCAGACCACATCTAGAGGAGGAAACTGAACAAAACCAGGGAGCTGGTTTTGTTTCCATCCACCCTGACGGAAAGTGGCCTTTTTTAAAATTTAAATAATCGTTGTGATCAATGTTGTTGTCGTCATTGTTGTAAAGAAGAAAACTCACAACAATGAGAGTGAGACATTTCTCCTGTGGCAGCCTTTATCCATTGTAAATGCACTTTATAATGCAGGGCTCAGGCCAAATGTCAGCGATATGAAAAGGAGGCTTCTGGCTAGTAGCCAGTTAGCTTAGCATAAAGATTTGAAACAGGGAAATAACTAACCTTGCTCTGTTCGAAGGTAATAAAGCCGAACGATGAACACGTTATGTGTCAATTGTTTAACCCGTCAAAAAACTGAGTGCCAGGTGAGGGTCAGGTGAATGACAGAGGTAGCTTAGCTTGAGCTACCGCTAGCCCTCTAATCTGTTTGGTATATTCCACTTGCATAGACTGGACTCCTCCTGCTAGAATAGATATTAAGGTAGAAATTAGTATGTGAAAACGTTTTTATGTCTTTCTGCTGCAACAGCATTAACACATTTTCTCTTCGTTATCTGTTGTTTTTCCATATTTTAAACAAAACTGGTTGGAAATATTTTTTATTTTTTAACGTTAAATAATCCGTGGTAATAGAAAACTAATTCAGAAAAGGTTTTCAAAATCTCATGTCTCAACTTATGTTTTTTATAACTATCCATTAAGAATTTATATTTTTGAGGAATCATTTTCTCATTTTGACGACTTAATTACATTCAGGTCACAGTTTTGAGGTACTGCCTCGTCGAAACTACGTAGAGGTGAAAGAATCAACACAACCGTGCTGATAAAGGTGGTTTTCTGTAGTTTAATTATTTTCCACAGACTTTTACATTATGTGCTCCTTCGCTGATTAACTCGGTAAATGTGAAAGTATAGAAAAGTCTTTTGCAGAGAAACAGTTGAACCCCGGATATTGTTACCTTCAGACAGAGCCAGGCTAGCAGTTTCCAGTCTTTATGCTAAGCTAAGTAGCTGTTATCTATAGCTTCCTATTTATTGCGCAGACATTGAAGTGGTATTGATCTTCTCATCTGACTCTTGGCAAGAAACATCAACCTCTAACTTATACTTGAACTGTCCTGTAGGTTTGAGTCACTGTATCGTGTTTTCTTTGCGTTTGAGTATTTAACCGGTTTCTGGGTGGATGTGGTTTTCGTAGCATCGTGGTGCTGAATTTGGTATCAAACTTGAGAACAAACAAGGCCGTGCAAACCACAGCAACCACAGTCCTTTGAGAGTGAAACGAGAGGAGACATTTGGCACTTTAACTGCCTGACACCATGATGTGCCTCAATAATGTGACTAAAATATACACAATTACTCTATGCACCCTGCAAACAGACACACACTCCAGGCGTAGTGTGTGAACTGCTGTGTGTTTTTAACAGACATCAAAAACATGATGGGATCTGGTGCAATATTAATAACTGTGGTGCAGCATCAGTGCCAGTGTTTTTTTAAATATGAAGATATTTTAAAGATGGCTGGCTGACTGAAACCTTGGTGAACTACACTGACTGTGTTCGTGGTCTGTGTCATGAAGCAAGTTCCGCTTATTCTGGCTCTCCCTGGGTTTCTAATGTCTAACATCAGTGATCCTGGATAACTGGTATCATGAAGCTGGTTCTGACACAAGTAGAATAAGAAGTCGCAGAAACAGAAGGATAATAATATCAAAATAAATAATGAAAGAAAAAAGAAAGCTATAAATAACTGTAGTAATTATTTTATCGACCTTTTTAAATATGGTTGGACTGTTCAACGTGTGCAGTTGATTACAATAGTATGGAGGCCCAGAGTGTTCAATATTCAGTAAAGAGTCACATTAATAAAATAAAGCAAAAAACAGTATCAAAATGAAATAACATGGAATATTATTCAACACATTTTTACAGAATGCAAATGTTTACATGTGAATTCTCCTGCATTGTCATAATTGTAAAGTATGTGATAAGCACTTTGTTTATATATATATATATATATATATATATATATATAAAACACGTGTAACACGTGTATATATATATATATATATATATATATATATATATATATGTGTATATATATATATATGTGTTTAAAAAATAATTTTTTATTAATATTATTATAATACTTTATGATTCATTTAATATGAATTACAGTCATCTGGTGGTAAATTTAAGTTTTTTAACTCGGTGGACACATTACTGTAAAAACCATTTTTAATGGACGTCAAGCAAAATGATTCTAAACTCGGTGCTTTTCTCCAGTTGAGGATCCTGTAGGATTTTCCAGTTATCTGATTGGTCAGGAGTCAGTCTGTTTAGCAGCATAAGTTAACGTTATAATGTGTCCCCACTTTAGTGAGTCAGCTTCATGATATTAAAAACCCGAGTTAGGCCCAAAGAAAGTTGGATAACCCACTAATCCGGCCTCACGACACAGGTCCCTGGTGAGTGCTTCTCAAGAGCATTAATAGAACATTTTACAGTTTGTTTGTGTCACCTGGGGGGGCGGCAATAGAAAATGCAATTTCCTCAGGGGATCCTTATTTTGAAAAAAACCAGGATGCCAACACATGATGGTGTAAATAAATGCATGTACTTCTTTCCATACAATGTGACAAGTTAAATTTAACACATCGAGTCGTCCCTTTAATACACATGTTCAGTTCTTGCTGTCAGTGGTAGCAAGTCCAGTGTTGCAGCAGTGAATTTGTGCTTGTTTGGTCTGATCCGACTGTATCTAAAGGTCACATCTTTGTCGTGCTGCTGCTGCTCATCTGTGTAAATGTGCATTTGTGTCTGTGTGTCCTGAGCTCTGTAATGTGTAGCAACTGGGGTGTCAAAGTCATACTTGAACAATACTGTCTTCTTGTCCAACAGCAGTGAGAGTGTGTGAGAGGAATGAATGAAAAGACTGTCAATCAGTGCAAATCATTGATGTTTAATCTGTTAAAAAAAAGATGATTTTATTTTCTGAACAAATGACAGTTTCCTTAAAGTCTGGGCAATAAAATACAAATGGATATCTGATGCATTGTCTTTGTCATGTGAAATGTTGCTTAAAAACCAAGTCTGTACAAAGTATGACCACACAAATATGTATAATATGTAATATAACGTGCCTTAGTTTCATTCTGCTTCCTGTTGTAACAGTACAGCCGTCTGCTAAATGACACAAACACATTCAAAAAGGAAACATGGCACAGATGCAGCCTCTCTTAACGGTTTCTCTCTTTCAGTATCAACAACCAGAATAAATTAAATAAGGCAAAAGAAATTGTAAAACTGGGACAGTTATCTCTGGCTGCTGGTGCTGGCCTGGGTGGAGCTGGGGGTGGAGTGGGCTTCTCTGTACTGCTGACTCCAGCTCTGAGGATCCTGGTCATGAAGCTGAGATCAAACACCAAGTCTTCATTAGTCACAATGGCTGAATTTAAAGATGGCCGCAGGAAGGTGTACTCTGTTCACAGGTGAAGGAGATGCTTACCTGACCCATGAACTCCAGGATTTTGGCTTTTGACACCTCCATGTCAGCACGTTGACCCCAGCGAAATTCATGCTCCGGTGGCTCTGTGTGAGGGATTCGCACATACTCCAGGTACCTACACACACACACACACACATATATAAACTTATCTAACTTAACTAATGTGAAACATCTACATCTAATAAACCTCTGACAGAATGTTTGGAATGAGTGGTGGTCCAGCCGCTCTGACGTAGCGGTTTGGTTTGATCCACTCTCCTGCTGCTCTGTGGTGTGGTATAAACCAGAGTCTATGGTCTGACAGACACTGGCTCTGAACACACCAGTACAGTGAAATACAGTGATCCCAGCGAGGCTTGAACCTGTGACCTTCTGATCACAGATGTGCTGGACTACAGGACTGAGCTATCAGCTGTCTGAAGGCTTCACACTCAGAACTGTATGGCTCAGGTATTCACACCTGTAGCTGTGGGGGAGGGGTGTACGATCAGGGAGCCAGATTACAGTCCCCTGATTCACCCGTTTCCTTAAACTCTGTGTAAATGAGAAAACCAGTTTCTGTGATCTGGGCGGGAGATTAGAGAAACCTGGTCCCAGTCAGCACATGAGTACATGAAACCAGGTTACTCCGGCTCCTGTGAATCTGAAGCACGTCAGGAACCACACGTGTCCTCTGATAACCAGACTGTGGATAGAAATGTGTTGTAAATACATCAGAGCTTTTTCTATCTCTGCCACTCTGCAGCATTACTTCGTCCACCATCATTTGTCACGTACATGCATATTCCTGATTAGGAACCCAGTAAACATCGGCTTCTCTTATTTCTAACCCTGATTATGGAAAATGGGATTTCTTGTTTACATGAAATCAGATTAATGGGGAAAGGAAAGAATAAAGGAGTGTAATATATTTCCTTTTTTCTTTCCTGAATCTAACATCTTCCCTCCTTCTTTCTTTGAAAAACCTGATCTCTCAAACTGAACTTCTCCTGGAGAGAGATGACTCTATGGGCAGGTTCACGTACCGGATCTGAGGACTGGTCCTCTGCCACAGTCTGATTAACGTGTTCACTTGTATATAGATCGAGGAAGTGAGAGCCAATCACAAGTGGTCACTCGAGATGCATCTTAAAGTCAGGGGTGAACTGTCGTACTTAGTGCTGTCCACTTGCGATCAGATCACTGAGGACACATGTTAATGGCAGGTCTGAGCAGGGCCATAGTACGTGGAGCAGGGTTTTCAAATTGGCTTTTCACATGTAAGAATTTGCATGACAAAGAAACCAGATGGGGAGAGAAACAGCTGTAACGACAGAGCAGCAGGAAAGGAAAGGTGTGTATTTGTTAAAATCTCACACTTTCATGCTTATGGAGAAATTAATGCTGCAGATTTAAAACACCCAGGTTACTGCAGTGCACGTGAATGTATTGTCTGACTTCCTGCGTCACCTGGTTTTCACGCCTGTGCAAAAATACTCAATGTGAGTGACAGCCTTTCCGATTCAAACTGACCTGACAAGACATCTCTTACCTTTGACGCACAAACTCGTCTGTGACCACTTTCTTCACGTCTCCAAACTCTTCGTGTTTCTCTCTGGAGATTTTACAACAAAGAATGAAAAGGACTCATTCAAAGTCAGCAACATATTGAGTCATTAATAAAATGTGACACATGAAAATCTGCCCGTACCCAGGGTCAACACGGAGCTTCTTCAGCGTGTTCCAGATGAGGTCTAGAAAACACAACCAGATATTTTTTGATAAGATGAACAAACGGAAAACAGATTAATACGAGTATTTGACTGATTCCCACTTTGAGGGAGAGATGGAGCTTTGTCACTCACTTTCTCTGACAACACCTCCCTTCATGAAGATGACACTCAGGATGACAAACAGCAGACCCATCTTTGGGTTGGTGGGGCTTCTACACACACAAGGAAAACAAAGATGTTCTCAACAAATTAAAACAAATACAGTTTACATATATACTGACATGAATTCATGCAATAGTGTTATCAGGAGATATTCTAAACGTCTGAAAAGTCATGGGTGGAGATACTCACTTGATCGGTGATGCTCCCTCAACTGTCTCCAGCTTATTGACGAGTATGTACGTGTGATTTTTGCTGTCGATTTCAACTAGTTTAAGACCAAACACCTGGTTTTAACAGTGGAAAAGAGCAACATTGTGACAGTCTTTTAGTTTTAATGTGATATTTCTTTAATATAACAACGTTTTGTTGATTCCAATTGCTGCCCCTGAACAAACCTGGTCAAAAGTCCGTACTGCCCTCTTCATGATCTCAGGGTAGATGTTTCTGTACTCTTTCACCACATGTTTCACAAGGTCTGAAAAGAAAAAGAAGAGAAATTAAGTATGAAAACAAACGTACACTAAGCTATTTATTGTTTATTTGTGTGTCTCTTTGTGGCCTTTTACACAGTGCAGATGTAAGTTAATAGTTATGACAGAAACGTAGTGAAATCTCTGATTAAAAACTGTTGTAAATTGTTTCATAGATATAGTTTCGATGTCTAGTCTGAATCTGAATATGACAGACATTAACATTTTTTTTTCAATATATTTTTGTGGATGCATCTTACAGTTATGTTTCATAAAGCATTTCGATGAACTAAACACACAAGTAAAGGCTTTGGCACAGTGTGCACTGCAATAAGCCTGAAATCAGTTCCTTCTTTTCTATTTATTGAAGGCAGACTTGATTTTGAGTTGAGAATCAGTTGTGTATCACATAGGATTCCCAAAAATCCCCCACCCTTGTTTTCAAACCAACTAATCAGAATACGACATAAAGTGACACTGAATACACTGGCAAGCTAGTGTGCGTTCACTGACTTGACGAGTACGAATGCCTCTGTGAACTTGTCTGCTTGCTGTTGTGCAGCTTTACCTGCTCGGCGTATGGGGATCTTCTTTTGGTCCTTCACCAAGAAGTACTGCACCACCTCAGCTGTCTGCAGGACGGGCAGACAAGATGTGAGAACAAATCATTCGGCAAAGGTAAAATCTGTTTTTTGATCATTTTAAATAAAACTGTGTGGATTGCTGTGTCTGTTACCTTTTGGTCGACCTGTGCAGTGGTGAGCTTATCCAGTCCTCTCTGGACCTGTGACGTACTTGGCTGAGTGAAGGTTGGGTCATCATCCTCTTCCTGGGCCACTAAGGTGCCTGGTTGTCTCTACAAGTAGAAACTTAGGCTGAGACATGTTCATATTCTCTAATACAACAGCTACTGTCATCAACATTAACACAGCATCTGACCCTCATCATCCTGGGGCCCAGACAGACCACCAGGAGTAACTTTCCACCTCAACTGCCTTAGAGATGTATTGCTTTACTAATAAAGCAGAACTAGACCTGAATGCTTCTATGTTTAACTGAGTAATTATAACTGAGAATTGTAACTGTAGTAGTAGTGGTAGTAGTAGTAGTGTAACCGAGCTTATGCCTGATGCTGGACTCTTCATCAGACAAAAAAAAACAACAAAAGTAAGTGTGATGGGTATTTTCTCAATGAAGGTTAAGAGTAGCTGTTTTTAAAAAGAAAAACGAAATTAAAAGGGTAATTTAACTTTGTGTGTAAAAAAAAAAAACATCATAAAACATGTCTGAGGTTTGATCTTTAAGTGATTGTTACTTTGGATGTTAGAGTTTTCTTTTGAATTCAAGGATGTATTGCTTAATTATGACCTTTCATTTTATCCATTGAATACAGGAAAAGTAAAGATGTGCTCAAATATATTAACAATATAATTAACAGCACGACGAACATAGACAGTCCCAATGTTCGTGACCTTTGTGAGCAAGTTACAGTTTTCTGTTTCCATTACGCTGGTTTTTTGAAAACATAGATGAGAAATTATTCTTTTTCTCATTTTTCGATATTCTTACTCAGTGTGTACATGCTCTTAAATCAACAGGGTATAGTCCTCCTTCCTCTCTCCAGTAATCTGGTTTATTGTATTAAAAAAATAAAATAAACGAAGAAGAAAGAGGGATTAGAGAAACCTGAGTCTGACTGTGACAACAGAGTGATGGGAATGTAATTACACGGAGACACAACATTGTAAACACGCAGGTCTTCCGTTTGTTTGTATCGGACCGCAGCTGTTTGTGTTGTAGTTCCACATCTGTCCCGTTCACTCCGGACTCACCGCGCTCTGAGAGCAGCTCTGTGCGGCGGACAGCCTCCTTCTCTGCGTCATGGCGACACCCTGCCTGACAAAACACAAAGACATACCCACGGTCAGGTCAGTGTGCTCCGTGTGGCTGTAAGAGGAACAGAAGTCACCAGCTGTGACCGGACAACCGCGCTGAACACAGGCGGACACGGAAGTGGCAGCGCGAACGTTAATGCTAAAGTAACGTTAGCTGAAGAGCCGGGCAGCGTTAGCTAACACAGGCCTAACTTAGATCACGTTTAACGGGTTCTCCCCAGTTTCAGTAGACTGCAGGAAAACAACCAGGACATTTAACAACCGCCTCAGTACAAATATTCACTCACTCTTTCTGGACACAAACTCCCCCGTCGGCCGAATTCCCGCTTCTTCTTCTTCTTCGTTGGTGTTCATCGGCGGTTGGCAAACAAGCGTATAGGTGCGTCACTGCCGCCTGCCGACGCGTAGACGGGTAACAGCTAGATTCTTTTAGCTAAATCGGTTTCTTTCATTATCGTTATTTTTTAACTTATTAGTATTTTGCTTCAGGTGTATTTGCTTAATTCCGTGTTTTTTTGGCCAGAATATTGACCTGCTCCTTTAATATAAGCAGAAACCCAAAGGAAGCATGTAGGCATACCCTTCCTTCCGCTGTGTACATTATAAGGAATATGTTGATAATAAATAATGATCTATGATAAACAATGATCTACCAGATCTTATGCTTGTATAAGTTCTGAATAGCTATCAGATGCAACGAGAGTGTTATTTGTCTCCTGTCCACTTCAGGGCCAATAATATTGCCATGTTAATATCAGTTACCCTTTTTTTAAATGAATTACTCACCTACCCCGTGGCAGGATCTTTGGAGCTGTGTGTGAATATAAAAACTCTGAAAAATAGCTTGTCAAAATATTTCTTGACTGTTACCATACTGCAAGTTGTGCTGACTTGTCCGTCAGTTCCTGTTGTATATTGAGGTTAACATTTGGTGAGGGGAATAACCAGTCAGGGATGTTTTGTTTTGTTTCAATCATTTATAATGTAACCAAAAATCTGACAGATATAGAATAAACTAATAAACACTGCAAGTAGCTAAATGGCTAAAAATGAAAAGTTAGACAAAACAATGAAACCAGGGGTTAAGATGGAACAGTTTATGAGAAACACCTGTACACTTGCTTATTCATGCAATTATCCAATCAGCCAATTATGTTGCAGCAGTGCAATGCATAAAATCCTGCAAATACAGGTCAGGAGTTCAGATCATGGTCATGTCAAACATCACAGTAGTGTGGAACTGTGGCATGATTGTTGGTGTCAACCAGGCTGGTTTGAGTGTGTCTGAAACACAAAACAGTCTCTACAGCAGCAGCTGTGTGGATGGAAAGACACTGGTGATGAGAGAGGTCAAAGAATGGTTAGGCTGGTTTGAGCTGACAGGCTACAGTAACTCAGTTCACTGTGGAGAACAGAAAAGCATCTCAGAGTGAACATGCCCAACCATGAAGTGGATGAGCTGCAACAGCAGAAAACTACATCAGGTTCCACTCCTGTCGGCCATGAACAGAAATCTGAGGCTGCAGTGGACAGAGGTTTACCAACACCGGACAGTTGAAGACTGGAACAATGTAGCTGGGTCTGATGAATCTGGATTTCTGAAGGTCTGCCAGAAGGGCAAGAGAGACAACCATGGCCTGGACCAAGTTTTGGGTGGGGTACCGAGTCAGGTAAGGCCTGATTTCTCTTATGTTGTATAATGCAAAGCGGCGCAACCGGGAGACAGATGCAACGGAGAGGCAGAGAAGGATAGCTGGTCGTCAGACATGACACCCAGGTTTCCTGCGATCTTGGTTAGGGTAAAGAGATGAAGACGCAATTCGAGTTTTACTGTTTGCTGGCAACTGCTGATATATTTCACACTTTTTTTTTTACTGCCTGCCATTTTATTCTGGTGTCATAATTTCTGCTCTGATATCTTAATTCTTAAAAAGTAAACTGTTACACAGGAAGCTCTGAATGAGGAAGTGATTGCAGAAACTTTGCATTTGTAATAAAATACATTACAAACCATTTTTTTCCTTTTTTTTTACCATCCACAAAAACAAGACATTTTGTAATATGAATGTCACCAGTTCAGCAAAATTGAATGGTGAGGTGAGTGCACAAATAGAAAGGACAGAGCAGGACAGAGCACTGTTTGACAGCCAAAACAGACAGGACATTAAGGAAGAGTATGGTGTTTATCAGTGAGAAGGGAAAATGATAAACACACTGCTGCACTGGAAAAACCCTCTTGGTGCTGCACAATGCTGGGTTGAATGCTAACAAATACTCAGTGTTACTCACAAAAACACAGTGTGTGTGTATCCCTGAGGTCTGACAAACATGTTGAATGTATCTCCCGCCTCAAAAAATATTTTTCACAGTTGAGTTTATTGAGTAGAGTGAAAGAACTGGAAAGAATAAGATTTGTGTCGTCCGTGTGTGAATGTTGGAGCGTCCTCATGCATGTGCACTGGGCAAACTAAATGGAGACCTACTCATTGACCAGTTGAGTGTAAACTTGTTCAACAGACCTGTTCATCTACACAGGTGTGCTGCTGTGTTTGGGTCTGAATATAGTCGTTGTGGTCCTCCTTCCACCACTGATGGTGGTGATAAAACATAGGAAACAGGAAACATACAGTAATACTGCAACTCACACTTCTCATTTTTCACGGAAAACATTTTCACAGGTCATTAGAGGTTGGAGTAAATGTTAATTATTGCAAATTACTGCAAAAATATTGTGTAATTACAGAGTAAAACGAAGCAGAATAAAGAGAGTTAGTTGGTAATTATATGGGAATTAATTGTACATCTTGCATATAGGGTACGACAGAAGGATCGTTTCTGTATATTAATGATATTGCATTGTGAAGACAGGCTGTTAGAACAAACTCTGCTAACAGTCAGAAAAGCAGTAAAAATACAACAACTTGCAACAAGAAGCTAATAATAGAAATACTACTACTAATAGAAAACAAATAAAATGGCACTGTTTCTCTCTCATTGTACGCCCAGAAACTATCAGGGGCATATTTTAGATTAACACTTTCAGACCATTATAATCTAACCTATGCACATCGCCTAACCACACAGAAAATACTTAACAATAACCTTTTTACACCAAAATTAGCAGGTGAACTCATTTTTAAAAAACCCAGCTAAAAAAGTGGAGATTGACTCAACTCACATCGCCATATGACCTTGTCCGTCTGTTCAGACAGAGGAGACACAAAACTGTGAGGACCAACGTCATCACACGCAGTTACAGACGCAGGAAACTGGTGAAGTGGATCTGTCTCGTCCCATCCCTTCAACTTACCTACAGTCAGTAAAACTGGAGCTTTTACAGTATCTGTTAGAATGCAGTTTTCTGATAGTTCTAAAACGCTGTGATTCACAGGTTCATATTTAGCAGCAGGATGTGATATCTTTTATAACATCTGTTACTTACAGGAGGAAGCTGCAACAAACTGCCAATAATCAGGGTGAAGCAACAGAACATAAACTCTGTTACAGTAAAAATACAACGATGAGCACCAAAAATGCTTTTTGTGAGTTTTGAAATCAAGCAGAGCTGCAACAATTACACCATTAACAGAAACTATTTTGGTAATTCATGAATCTTAAGTGTTTTTTCAAGGAAAATCAAATGAACAAACATTTGCTGGTTCCAGATTCTTAAATTTAAGGATTAGATTTTTTTTCTGTCATATATGACAGTGAACTGAACAGTTTTGGGTTTGGGACAAGTCAGAGGTGCAGCTTGTGAACAGGCAGGACACTACTTAGGGCCCCTGGCTTTTAAAGGGCCCCCGAAGGCAGACAAACTTTACTCTGCAGCAGTGCCTCAAAATGGAGTTCAGTTCCAACCAGTGAACAAGCAACAACATCTCAGAACTATCTATATAATTACCTATTTTTTCAAGCAGCTCAACGTGCATTGAAATCTAACACAATAACATAAAAAATACACACAAATATAAAGCAAAATGAAGCTTAGATAGTAAAGTTAAATCATTTAGAACCAAAACAATAAGGATCAGTGATTGGTTGTCCATTCACAGCTCTTCTTCACACACTTCCAAAACCCAGATATTAATAAGTATTTTCTGTTTTTGGTTAGATGGCTGAAATAAGGTCTGTGGGTAACAAAGCTTATTTTCACCTTTTACTGTACGACATAAAATCCGTCAGTAAATCCCTCAGTCCTGATTCTAGAAGCTTCTCCGTCTGTTAAAAGTCCGGTTGCTAACGAGAGTCTAAATGAGACGACAGAGGTCGTCGGGGATGTTAAACGTCATCAGTCCAACATGAAACCGACCTCCTCACCAGTCCAGCTTTACAGCCTCGCTGTGTTTCTACAGACTGTCACTAACTCTGTCAGAGGAAAGGCTTCTGTAGAAGAGCTCAGAGAGCTTCATCACCACCACCATCACACACAGAGAGAGAGAAACAGAGGAAGTCAATGTTAAGCTTCATCTTTCTCACTGATCAGACAGTGGAAGGAGTGAGGGACAGAGGCAGTTCTCCTGCAGCTGAATCAGGATCTAATTCACAATGAATATCCACCATGTTGTGATCTTCTGCTTCTTATCAGGTGAGGACTGATTACCTGACTGTCTCTTTAATGCCAGTTCATGTGTCTAAATACTTAATCACAGACGCCTTTATGTTGGTTTATTCATATTCAGATATCCTGTTGTGCTCTGATGTACTTTGTTACTAGATGTTGCTGAAAAAACACAAAACAAGAACAACATATACTGAAAAAATCCATCACTATCTGTTGTTGCTAGTTTAGATGTTGAGGTAAGAAAGTAGTAACACAATAAAAATACCAAGAGCTGCTGTGGAGCCAGTGAAAAGTGTCTGCCTCTGTATCATCTCTGCTTCTCTGTGAAGTGATGGATTAGCCCTCATTAACCTGCAGTCTGTTTTACAGGAAGTCTACAATACACTAAGTTCTGACCATCAGTATTCACTGTTCATCTTTTCAACAGCTCTGTGTGGTGGAAACTCTGGACTTGTTAGTGCAAACCCCCCTGTTTATACAGGCCCTGAAGGAGGAAGTGGTACAATTAACTGTTACCTGACTCTGTCTGGAAGCTGGAGGTTCTTCTGTAAGAACAAATGTAAAGAAGAAGATGTTCTCATTAGAACAGATGGGGTCAGAGCGAACAGCGGCAGATACAGCACTGAATATAAAGATGGATCCTCTGGAAGAGGAATTCTGTCTGTGACCATCACACATCTGACCCAGTCTGACTCAGGACGGTACAGGTGTGGTTTGGGCAAATCATCGGTTCCAGATTCATACACTGACTTTGAGGTCAGAGTTTCTGATGGTGAGTTGATATATTTATCATATTCACTATATTTAGTGATTTTTGAAACATAGGAGTAAATGAAATCAAATATATAGCTCTCAGTGTGACTCTGTAGATATGTGTGCAGCATCTTACAGGACGTACAGATTATAACTGTCGACTGTTCATTTTCTCTACAGGGCTGTTGGATAAAAACTCTGGTTTTATCCGTACAAACATTGAAGGAGATAACCTCACTTATCCATGCAGGGATTCTGTCAATAGAAGCAGGACGTTCTTCTGTAGGGGTGACTGTAAAAAACAAGAGGACATTCTCATTGAAACAGATGAGGACAGCGCTCAGAGAGGCAGATACGGCATCAAGTATATAGAAGGATCTGTATTTGGACTGTATGCTACAATCACACAGGTGGTCAAGTCAGACTCAGGACAGTACAGGTGTGGTTATGGCAGAGCTTTGTCTCCAGATTCATACCATACATTTTCAATCCTCGTTGATGGTGAGTTTTGGTTTTGTTGTATTTTCTTTCATTAAAACTGATGTTTTTATTTTTACTCATTCATTCATAATGTATTTTTTGTTTGTATAACAACTGTTTCTACTAAGAATTATAAATTATTAGTAGAAATTATTCAGTATTAATTAAGTCCAATGATTATTAAAATAATCATTGGACTTCAGTAGTTTTAAATATATTTGTAAGTTTTAAATTCTCATTAATGATTTGTAGATGTGTATAAACAATTAATACTTTTTTTTGTAACAAAATGTAAAGATGTTATTAGTCATTATGTAAATAGTTTGGTCATTTATAAGTTGTTTAAAACTCTGAACCCATTTATAAATTCCACTTAAGGCTAAAGCTAAAAGCACATAATTCAGAGATCTGTCTGTAGTTGTTAACAATTGAGAGATGCCCTCCTTTCAGCAAGGGGAGAACATATTAGGAATCTCATTGTCAGAATCAAGTTGGAGGTTCTGCTATTAAGCCTACAGCTAAGTTGAGAAAGTAAGGATCAAGTTTGTCAGGACCTGTGGATTTGTTAGGATCCAGTTGCTTTAGGATCCGTGGACCTCTATCACATCAAAAGTTTTCAGGTTCAGGACAGTTCAGAGGACACTGTACGTCCAGCTGTCAATCATGGTCCCTCTGCCAGCTTAACCTAAAAAATGCACACTCTGAAAGTGGTAAAATTACACATGACAGCAATATCTAATAAAGATTTTAAAAATTGTACAATAGTTAACCTTGTGTTTGCTACTTCTCTCTTACTCTCAGACTCCCCAGCCTCCAACACTGTCCCTCGCCCAGATTATTTCTTGCCTCTGGTTGTATTTGTGCCTTTGGTGTCTGTGCTGTTGGCTGTTTTTCTACCGGTTCTCTACCTATGGAAGAAAAGGAGGAACATCAGAGAAAGCACTGACAACATAAACATGGAGGCGACTTTCTAATATTGATATTCTTATTTATTTTGTTGTGATCTGAATCGTTGCATTGTTATCATTCCTGTTTTATTTTCAGTCATCTCTCACCCATGAGAACCGGGCTCCAGCCCCCAGATGTGAAGACTCCAACTACCAGACCCTTGATGCAGCCAGCAGGGATCAGGATCAAACCTGCGCTACATGTCTTTAAACAGAAAACAAATTATAATTGAATCTGGATTTGGATCATGCAGCTTAGAATAAATTGCAAGCCTTCTTTTTCTTTCTCTCTTTTTTGGCAGATATTTTTTGTAAATATGATATTTTTCATCACTTCCCCTTTGATGATACAGTACTGAGCATGTTTGTGAGGATGTTCAGCAGCATTTCACTTGATTATTCTAAAATACAAATGAAGGAGTCCTTAGTTATTCTTCTTCTAAACTTTGAGCTGAACACAAAGAAGATTTAGGGGTAAAAAATTATGGATTAGCTTTTCCCATTTGACAAAGACCCATTCCTTGATGAAATGATTCCAAAGATGCTTAAAACCCCACTTAACTGCTGTTTTGTAACCGTTTTTTTTTTTCCATTTTTTTGTTGTTTAATTATGAATGTTTTATTTATCTCACTCATAGTGACATTTATTATTACAGTTGTTCAGGCGTCATCACAGATGTATGAACGGGGGCGGCCCAATGGTGGAGTGGTTAGGGCGCATACCACATGAATGGAAGCTCTTAGCAGGCGAGCGCCGGTTCAACTCCTAACCGGCCCGACTCTTTCCTGCATGTCATTCCCCCTCTCTCTCTCCCCTTTTCTGTCACCCTCCCAAAAAAATATCTTAAAAAAAAACCAAAAAACAAAACAGATGTATGAACCAATTATCTCCTTTATAAATCAAGCACACACAGATGTGCACACACTCATCACATTCACTTACTCATATTTTCTTGTTCTTATTTTGCTATTATTGCAGTTATGGCTGTTTTAATTCTATATATTTTGCTTCTATTAGTTTGCTATCACTTTTAAATAGTCATATTATCTTCTGTTGTCAAGTCTTGTGTTTTCTCATTTTGTTAAATTTTAACAGTAATTAGATGGAGGCTTAAATAAAGAATCCCATTTGAGTTTTCAGTCTTTTCCTTTTTTTTAATCTTTGTTATTCCCTGCATATTCTTTTAATTGTGCAAATAAATAAGATTTAAAAAATGAGTGTAGTTCAGCTTTAAGCTGTCAAGTCAATGAGCCAGAGTTGCACTTTGTAATGAAACAGTCCCCCCCATTATTTGTTGTTGTTGGGGTGCTCTCTCTCTCGCTCTCTCTCTCTCTCTCTCTCTCTCTCTCTCTATGCCATTAACTTTGTATTTTTTTCTGTCCCGTAGTTTGTGCGTCTCCTCTCTCTCCCTCTCTCTGTCCTCATTCTGCAGGTATCTCTGCCTCTGGAGCAGCAGGATCCAGATCCAACACTACTCATCATTACTATTAACCACTGTTATCTGTCATCATTATTGATAACACCATTACCTACACAGCTGTTCCTGGTCTCTCTCTCTTTTCTCCTCTCTCCTCCCCCCACCCCCCCTTTTTTATCTCCTCCTAAACCCAACCGGTCAAGGCAGACCCCCCCCCCCCACCCTGAGCCCGGTTCTGTTGGAGGTTTCTTCCTGTTAAAGGGAGTTTTTCCTCCCCCCTGTCGCCAAGCGCTTGCTCTTTGTGGGAACTGTTGGGTTTTTCTCTGTAACAAAGTAAGGTCTCGACCTTACCCTGTAAAGTGCCTCGAGATAATGTATATTATGATTGGGCGCTATAAAAATAAAATTGAATTGAAATTTAATTGAATTAATAGCTAACAAATATCAGTCAACCTGTGTGGTGATAGATGGTACTGCAAGCTTAGTATAAAAACTGAAAAATATTACAGCTCATTAACAGCAGCATTCAAATGAGAGAACTAGAAGAGTTAGTTCTAAAATCACTGATGTCCCACCATGGGTGTGTGTATTAAAGTCTTTTGTGTCTTTGTTAATTTTGGATTTAGCTATAAAATTATATAGAGAGAGATATTTATATTAAGTCTACTAAAGTAGATCCTGTAGACAATTGATGACATTCTACAAAATACAAAATACAACTTGATTGAAACTAGGATGCATTTTGCCTTTGCTAACAAGCTAAGCAAAAGCCACTTATCTATTCATTAGCAGGATGAAGATGGGTGAAAAATAAAACTCCAATGTCCAGCCAAACATAGCTCACACTTTGTTTTCCCCAAATCCATTGCAAAAAAATACTGAAAAGTACTGTTTTTTTCTATCCAAGCAATAATACTGTGAAATACCATTTTAAGCTATTTCACCAAAAAAACAGGATTATACTGTTGAAATTTTCAGATAAAATTAACAGGAACTTGTTAATTGCTGCTCCAATATACACCACCTCCTTGGGTCCAATTATCTGCTTGCATGGCTTTTTATATCACTTTATATCAAAAACATTTCACCTCTCATCCAAGAGGCTTCATCAGTTCATGCTCACATCTGACTGGTCCCAGCCTGGTCGTTTTCCTAGACAAATAACCAAGTCCAGTTGCTTTTGATTTAAAATTCCCTTGAGAGACTAAAAGGGTGAAAAAGCTATGTCAGTGACTGTTACAATGGAGTTCGAATGTGTAGAAAGTTGCAGATTTAGCTGTCTCCTAAAAATGACCTTTACATGCAATTAATTTACTACTGCAGACTCTGATTCTATTCTTTAACAACTTCATGAGGAAATGTATTTTTCTGTATTTTATTTCACACAATGGAGAGGTGATAGCAAATGACGGAGTGAGAGGTACAACAAAGGTTGAGGGCTGGCGTCTTCATTCTTTTGCCGCGGGGACGCCAGAGGAAATGTTTTTAAATGGCATTGTATCTGTCGAGGCCAGTGTTTCGCATAGACAGCCCACACAGTTCTGTCTGGATCTACATTTGTTGAAGACTGTTCAGTTTCGGTATTGTGTCCTGCTTTGATATTTGTATCCGTTTTCAAACATCCTCCTTCCTTAAATTGATATATTTCCTGTCATGGGTGCAACAGTTAACACAGGAATGCTGATTATACCCAATGAGATATCAAACGGAGGAAGTTAAACAGCTTGGATGGAGATTTGGGGTTTTGTCCGGGTCAAGTCCAAGTGAAAGT
This sequence comes from Trachinotus anak, assembly GCF_046630095.1. Classification (NCBI taxonomy): domain Eukaryota; kingdom Metazoa; phylum Chordata; class Actinopteri; order Carangiformes; family Carangidae; genus Trachinotus; species Trachinotus anak. The sequence goes on from NW_027273873.1 coordinate 1,535,825, forward strand.
AAAATGTGATGGAAAAGTACAGGTCAGTTCATCATTAAATTGAGCAGCTTCAGCTTTCTGACAGACCAGACAGACAGTGGAAGGAGTGAGGGACAGAGGCAGTTCTCCTGCAGCTGAATCAGGATCTAATTCACAATGAATATCCACCATGTTGTGATCTTCTGCTTCTTATCAGGTGAGGACTGATTACCTGACTGTCTCTTTAATGCTGCACCACACACTGCTTTTGAACATTAGTCCTTGTTTTTCAGTTGCTGTATTCATATTCAGATGTTCTGTTGTTCTCTGTTGTATTCTGTTAATCTGTCTAATCTAACCCATTGTCATTACGTTTATCATTTATCCATAATTTGTTGCTTATTTTTGTGGTTGATGTTAGAAGGCACAGATACCCAAAGACACTGTGACAACTACTGCAGCTACAAGTACAACAACAACAAGAGCTGCTGTGGAGCCAGTGAAAAGTGTCTGCCTCTGTATCATCTCTGCTTCTCTGTGAAGTGATGGATTAGCCCTCATTAACCTGCAGTCTGTTTTAGTTTAAGTTCTGACCATCAGTATTCACTGTTCATCTTTTCAACAGCTCTGTGTGGTGGAAACTCTGGACTTGTTAGTGCAAACCCCCCTGTTTTTACAGGACCTGAAGGAGGAAGTGGTACAATTACTTGTACCTTTACTGTGTCTGGAAGCTGGAGGTTCTTCTGTAAGGAAGAATGTAAAGAAGAAGATGTTCTCATTAGAACAGATGGGGTCAGAGCGAACAGCGGCAGATACAGCATTAACTATAAAAAGAAAAGATCCTCTGGAGGAGGAATTCTGTCTGTGACCATCAAACATCTGACCCAGTCTGACTCAGGATGGTACAGGTGTGGTTTGGGTGAATCAACGGTTCCAGACACATTCCAAGACTTTGAGGTCAGAGTTTCTGATGGTGAGTTTGTACTTATAGTCATTAAAACTGCTATATTTAGTATGTTTACTATATTAGGGATTTTTGGGGCATAATAATTAATTAAATCAAATATAATCAAATTAAATATTATTGTTATTACCGGAAAAAGACTGAGGTTGAACTGAGCAGCTCTCAGTGTGACTCTGTAGATATGTGTGCAGCATCTTACAGGACGTACAGATTATAACTGTCGACTGTTCATTTTCTCTACAGGGCTGTTGGATAAAAACTCTGGTTTTATCCGTACAAACATTGAAGGAGATAACCTCACTTATCCATGCAGGGATTCTGTCAATAGAAGCAGGACATTCTTCTGTAGGGGTGACTGTAAAAAACAAGAGGACATTCTCATTGAAACAGATGAGGACAGCGCTCAGAGAGGCAGATACGGCATCAAGTATATAGAAGGATCTGTATTTGGACTGTATGCTACAATCACACAGGTGGTCAAGTCAGACTCAGGACAGTACAGGTGTGGTTATGGCAGAGCTTTGTCTCCAGATTCATACCATACATTTTCAGTCATTGTTGATGGTGAGTTTCTTTTAAATGCACATTTATTTTTAAAGAAGTGAAAGTTTTTTTATTGTCATTTAAATCTCAATTACAAAAATATACTGGCAAAAAAGTCATTTTTAATGATCTGTCAGAAACAGAAAAGAAACCATGACCTGATATTTCTCTTTATTATCTTCTCCTCTGTATCCGTATTTGTTCAGTGTCTGATTCTTTCATTGTGTTTTTGTCAAAAGCTCCATCCACTTTAAAACCAAGCCGAACTCTCCGACCTTTTTCAACCGCAGTCCCATCAACCTTCACGCCTTCACCAGTTTTCTCTGAAACCACCAACCAGCCTACAGCTGCAGGTACACATCACAGAGATGTAGTTTCAAACAATCAGGCCAAAATAAAAAACTTTCACCCTTTTTCCAAACTTTACTGCTTTAGTTGGCCACTACTCTTTGCTTTTGAAGAAGACCCCCCTATATAGAGTTGTTGAATTTAGATTTACATCCGTACTGAATCAATATCTGGTTGTTATTTGTGTTTTCATTGTTAAAAGCTCCAACCACTTCAAAAATAAGCCCAACTCTCCGACCTTTTTCAACTGCAGTCCCATCAACCTCCACACCAACAACAACACAGAGTTTAAGCTCCAGTTCAGGAAGCTCCACAACTTCACCAGATTTCCCTGAAACTACCAACCAGCCTACAACTGCAGGTACACATCACGGAGAAGTAGTGTCAAACATTCAGGCCAAGATAAAAAGCTCAAGTTCAGGACGCTTCACAACTGCAGTTTTTTCTGTCAGCACCAACCAGTTAACAGGTACAGGACAATTTGCAGTCCACTGTTTGTTCACCTGCCAATCAGTGTCCCTCTGCCGGCTTCAAAAACAATAAATACATTTAAATTTAAAAAACAGTGTGAAGGATTTTACATTTTGAAAACCTTACCAGGTTTTATACATAATGCTAAACATTTCATGTGTTTCAAATCATGTAAAACACATTTCCTTTTTTTTTTTTTTTTTGGTTCCTATCATTTCAATGGGTTGGATTCCTTAATGTACATTTATTGTCTCTCTCTCTCTCTCTCTCTCTCTCTCTCTCTCTCCCCAGATTTCTCACATGTCCCTCACCCTACTTCTTCCTATGTCCCTTCCTACTTCATGCCTGTGGTTGTATGTGTGCCCTTAGCTGGTGTGTTACTGCTGGTTGCTTTTCTGCTGCTCCACTACATACAGAAGACAAGGAAGAACAAACAGCAGAAACACTGAGGTGACTTTCTTCGACTCTGTATGTCTCTGTTCACTCTTACTGTCAGTTTCTACCACCACACTTTAAAATGACAGAAAGAAAATTGTAAAATTTAGCTGTAGATTTATCAACCTTTTTGATATTAGAAAGAAGGAACGCGAAACAGGCTACACATTTTTAGTTATTTAGCAATTGTTCATTTAGACATCGAGATTTAGGAGAGTACTGTAGCTGGCTAATTAACATCAATCCTTTCAGTTGGTTGAAAACTATGCGAAATAAAGTGAGATACAATGTACATTGTCATACGGATTTACTGTTCATGCATGCATCTACTGTTCTGTAATAAATAAATAAAAAGTTGGTTAACAGATAATTCCTGATGAAGCTACTTCACAATGCCTGTATAACAGCCAGCTTCAGACTAGTGTTTGAAGACTGAATTACATCCACATTCACACAGACTACATTGATCTTTCGGGTGACTGTCGACCATGATTAACCGTTACATTGCTGTTTTCACTGTCACTGTATGTGTTCTATTTCGCGCTGCTATCACAGTAATAGGCAGTGGTATTTGCACATAAATTAGCTACTGGATTATACTAACATCAGTGATTGCAGTTTTGACAGAGTAAAAAGCCCAATAAGAGCATGGAACTTGCTAGTCATTGTAAAAGTAGAAAAGTAGAAAAGTAGGCCAATTTTGACATTTGGGGTCAGAGGAGAATGGTCAGACTGGTTGACAGAAAGACTACAGTAACTGAGATAACCACTCTTTACAACTGCAATGAACAGAAAAGCGTCTCAGAATGAGCACGTCCAACCCTGGACAGTTGAAGACTGGAAAATGACTTTTAATACACCTCCTCTACCTGTTTCACCTAATGATTTATTTCCTATAAGAGCATTATTTATTGTTTATGGTTGTATTTACTGTTGCATGTATTTATAATTATATTACAATTATAGTTTTGACTTGTCCAATAAGCTTTTACCTGCAGAGGCAGCTGTGGTGTTCCTGTACACCTCGACAGGGGGTCAGTGCCATTTCCCATGCCTCAGGATATTAATTGGAGTTTTTTTCCATAGTGGTTTTGAAAATGAACATGTAGGAATGCTCCTTTATTTTTGGTAATTGGTCTTTTTCAACAAGTCCTCCAACCTGAACAGAACGACTGTACAGGTCGTTTTTTCAAGCCTCTGATGAGGCTTGAACCCTTACAGTGGTTGTCACGGTTACAGTAATAAACGGTCATGGCTTGGTTAGGTTTAGACATTAGAAGCACTTGGTCAAGTTTAGGAAAACATCGTGATTTGGGTTCAAATAAATACTTCCTTAACAGACAATCTTTGTTGTCATGGTAACAATAGAACAACATGGTTAACTCAAACTTCCATGGATAAAGGAAAAAAGTAAACTGTTACTTCCGCATGTAATCCAATGTAATATTCCTTTGTTTTGTTGACCCATCCATCCATCCATTAGTTCATCAATTCATCCATCCATCCATCCATCCATCTATCTATCAATTCATCCATCTATCCATCCATCCATCCATCCATCAGTTCATCAATTCATCCATCCATCCATCTATCCATCCATCCATCCATCCATCAGTTCATCAATTCATCCATCCATCCATCCATCCATCAGTTCATCAATTCATCCATCCATCCATCCATCCATCAGTTCATCAATTCATCCATCCATCCATCCATCCATCAGTTCATCAATTCATCCATCCATCCATCTATCAATTCATCCATCCATCCATCCATCCATCAGTTCATCCATCCATCCATCCATCAGTTCATCCATCCATCCATCCATCCATCCATCCATCAGTTCATCCATCCATCCATCTATCAATTCATCCATCCATCCATCCATCCATCCATCCATCCATCCATCCATCAGTTCATCCATCCATCCATCTATCAATTCATCCATCCATCCATCCATCAGTTCATCCATCCATCCATCCATCTATCAATTCATCCATCCATCCATCTATCAATTCATCCATCCATCCATCCATCCATCAGTTCATCCATCCATCCATCCATCCATCCATCCATCCATCTATCAATTCATCCATCCATCCATCTATCAATTCATCCATCCATCCATCCATCCATCCATCAGTTCATCCATCTATCAATCCATCCATCCATCCATCAGTTCATCCATCCATCCATCCATCCATCCATCCATCCATCTATCAATTCATCCATCCATCTCCTCACATGGGCCTTCGCTCCTGTCGCGCTGACTGAGGCCGCTAGATGTCGCCAAACATAAAGCGTAACTTCGGGTCATAATATCCTGAGTCCAGTCTGAATGAATGTTAATGGCTTAACTGTTTACGGAGAAAGTAGCTCTCGGCTCCCGGAAGACAAAGTCCAGGTCCGTCCTGTACGTGGCAGCAGACAGTCACAGAGGCAGACAGACAGGCGGTGTCTCACCGCCCCCACACACACAGACGGGACAGGGCGGTGCGTGTGGAGCGGTGTGGAGAGCTCTGTGGCCCGGTTTGCCTGCTCTGGCCATGCGGGGAGAGGATGGGGGAAGAAATCAGAGTTTCTCCGCTCAAGAACTTCATGGCTGGGGGAGTCGGCGGGGCCTGTCTGCTGCTGGCCGGACACCCGCTGGACACCATCAAGGTGAGTGACCGCTGCACAAATGTGTTTTAGAAAGGCTGCAAGGCGATCTGTCCTCAAAAGAAGTTGAATTATATCTGGAAGGGATCACTGAAATGTTTCCATAATGCTAATTCTCTTCCTTTAATAGCATTTCTAGTAGATTTTATTCTAGATTTAGTTTGGTTCACACTGGAAAAGTCAGTGATCAGATGTAGGTGTTGAGGGGATTATTGATAAATCAGCTTAAGATGTCTCCAAGGCCGTGTGGCTGTCACAAGGAACAGAGGAATGAGGTCTTTAAGGGCAGTAAGTAACTTTTTATTACTTTTTGTCTATAACATGCCAGAGAATAGTAGATAAAAACAGTATAGGCTAGTTACAGTTTCCCAGAGACTAAGGTGATTTGCTTGTATGTGGACTGCCCAGAACCTGAAAAATATTCAGTTTAATATCACAAATGACAACTTACAGGTCTGAACAATCAGAAGACACACACTAGCCTGATACAAACAAAACATTACACCCAGACACAAGAAGGTTCACAGGAAAAGGAAAATGTACATTTTTGCCCAGGTGTTCGCCTCATCAGGTGTGTTATTTGATGAAGGAAGGACCCTACAATCCATTTCTACAGGTTTTGACTGATGTGAATTACATTACAGTAATCTGCCAATCATTTTCTTGATTAATCAATAAATAGTTTTGGCTACAAAATCTGAGCTATATCTGTTACTTTTCCCAGATCTCAAAATGACGTTTTCAGTTTTCAGTTTCCAGTTTCAGTTAACAGAGAAAAGCAACATGTGAGAACCTGGAACCAGTACACTTGATACACTGGCTGATTGATTAATGAAACATTTAAGCTGTTGTTTGGTAAAGACGCTGTCATCCAGTCAGAGGCTGCAGGTTCATCTGCCCTGCTGAAGACAGTGCAGATCAAATTCTTACCAAACCAACAGCAAAGCTTTGAAATTAATGGAGGTGGAGGAAAGAGAGGTGAGAAGAAAACTTTTTTGGGGGGGGGGGGGTCATTGTGACAGCTTTCTATTCATAGCTAAACTTTCCACATCAGTCCGTGTACACTGGCTGTTGTCTGGATCTCCAGCACTGGCAGGGCGCATGTAAGAGTAAGGGTTCCTTCGATACAGGCACGGTGGTCTGTGTGTTGATTACCATGAAATTTTGTAAAGACATTCATAGTCCTGAAAGGATGAAGCCTAGCCTAGATAAGCTCAGCACTAATGACATTCAGCCTCAGCTGCACTTTGTGTTAATTAGCAAAAGTTAGTTAGTTTATTACTCTTTATTGGAGCCTTAAGCATCTCTTCGTGTGTCGACAGTTCTTCCACAGTGTGTCTCCTGCCTGATGCTGCTTCATACAGCAATCCATGAATGTGTCAGGTTATGCATTACACAGTGACCCTTTGTTGAGCTACTGATTGTGCATTTTATGTAGGACTAGGACCAATTTAACAAAATGCCACAGTGTGAGTAAGCTGTGTCTTGTTCTCACAGTAGGTCAGACACGCAAATTTGTGACCACCCTGTTTGTTTATCAGTGATCAGACATTGATGGGTGTTTCCCTTATCTTGTAGCGCGTTCTTAACAATCCTCCCTTCCAAAAAACATGGCCAGGAGTGTGTGTGTGTGTGTGTGTGTGTGTGTGTGTGTGTGTGTGTGTGTGTGTGTGGCTTAGCTTTCTAATTAAACTCTGTTCTTCAGGTGAGGCTTCAGACGCAGCCCAAAGCCTCCTGCACTCAGTATGTGCTCTACACGGGAACGTATGACTGCTTCCGCAAGACTGTGTCCAAAGAGGTCAACACACACACACACACACACACAGTTGCAGAAGACAAAAAGCTCATTTTCATTTCATCCTCTATTGTTTTGTGAATATTAAGAACTGGTTCATCAGAATAAACAGCTGATGGAGCTAGTTCTTCAGTCAGTGCCATTAAACCACTGCAGAAGAAGAGGAAACAAACAGATGAGGTCATTAAAAGATCCAGTCAAAGCTCAAATGATGGAAACATGACATTTCTGGTGGTATCATGTATGTGAGGGAGGTTACAGTCCAGTGATGTGATGTTTTTGTCTCTTTGCTGGAAGTGAAGAGTGATGCTGAAGTCATGTTTCATGAACTTTTTTATCGATTCATAAAGTCTGTTTTCATTTCACTTTGTCACATTTTGTTTTTATTGACATACCAACACTTTTTTTTACAATATTCTGACTGTTATTTCAACTTCTGCTTTTCACTCAGGTGTTTTTTATGTGCAAAATGAAAACCAAAACAAAACAAGTGGAAGAAAATACACTTATTAAAAGATAATTGTAACTTGTAAAGAAAACTGTTTCTTCTGTGTGTGTGTGTGTGTGTGTGTTTACAGGGTATCTTGGGCCTTTATAAAGGTATGGGGGCTCCCCTGGCGGGCGTGGCTCCTATGATGGCCATCAGTTTCTTTGGCTTTGGTCTGGGGAAACAGCTCCAGCAGACAGATCCTGACAAACCCCTGACGTTAGTAAACCACACACACACACACACACACACACACAGTGGTTTGCTGGAGAGTTTCTTTACAGTGTGCTTGTAGTACCTGGTATATGAGCTCTATATATAACTGTTTCTCTGTTGCCCTCCCCACTGCTATCATTCGCTTATTTTCAACACACCCCCTCTACACCCCCTTCCTCATATTACTCTGCCACTTCCCACCAAGCCTGTTGTTGTTAGCTCCTTTCATTTTGACCCCGTCTGCCTCTCTCTCTATATATATATGTACAGTATGTAGCAATGTCACACGTGCTGGAGACCCCTGGTCGCTTCTATCTCTAGCTCTAGGCCTGGTGTTTCTCAAAACCACATTCTCTCTGAACTCTTTATAGTTAAGAGTTCAGCACTGCAGTACTAATATATAGAGTGACAAGTGTCATGTTATACTCCAAATACAGGAATATGACACAGGGAATGTGTGAAAGTAGCAGTTTATGTTGTTTCTATTATCCATGACCATTCGAAAAAAGATCGTCTAATGTTGAGAAAATACTTATTTTAACCCAGATCACCATCTTTTCCAAAACCTAACCAAGCCGTTATTATAGTAACCATGGCAACAATGGCAGTGACAGTAGATACACCACTGTTGGAACAGTCCACGTGTTTATTATTGTAACCGGGACAACCAAGGTTCGGCACGCCTGCCACTGTAGAGCTCTATTCCAGGAGACTCCTACAGGTCGTATCAGAGGGTTGAAAAAAAAACGAGCTGTGTGGTTGCTCAGGTTGGAGGACTGGTTTGTATTTTGGTATTCTATTCTATTCTATTCTATTCTATTCTATTCTGTGCAGGCACACTCAAATCTTCCTGTCTGGCTGTCTGGCTGGGGTCTTCACGACAGTGATTGTGGCTCCAGGTGAGAGGATCAAATGTTTACTGCAGGTAAGGTTCCTGATTCTTCTGAGTCTTCTACACATGTACACGAGCCTGCGGAAGTGATTCTTGCAGATTCATATTTTTTTTTCCTGCATCAGGTTTTTATTTACTATTTGATTCAAAGAGCAGTGCTTCTTTGGTGGAGACCAAAAGTAGAGATAAAAGAGAGGGAACGCTGGACTTAGATTCACCAGTAGGTTCAACCTCTCAACCTAAAAGCTGATGATAAGTCAGCATTTCTTGTTCCTGTTGCCCCGAAGTGGCCAAAAAAAAGCAGTTATTGCAGGTTTCAGCTAAACTAAAGGTGTGTTTTCCAGGTGCAGGCTAGCAGTGGTGAATCAAGGTATGCAGGTCCACTGGACTGTGCGGTCAGGCTTTACAAGGAGCAGGGGATCCGCAGCGTCTACAAAGGGACTGTGCTTACTCTCATCAGAGGTACACTGATCTGTGGCTTTTGTGTGTTTGTGTGTTTGTGTGTTTGTGTGTGTGTGTGTGTGTGTGTGTGTGTGTGTGTGTGTGTGTGTAACTTCTAACAGAGGAAGTAAGAAAAAAGCTGTGATTGTTGAATCCAAAGGGCAGCATGGATTTACAGCCTCACATGTTTGTCCTTCTCTTCCTGTCTCTGTCTGTTAGATGTACCTTCTAATGGTCTGTACTTCCTGACATATGAATACCTTAAAAACTTCCTGACACCAGAGGGTCAAAGGTGAGTAACCATGGTTACAGTGAAGACGGTTATAAAGTACAAATTGATTTTATGTGTGTGTCTGTGGGTCTTTTTTGTGTTTAGTGTATCTCAGCTCAGCACTCCCAACATCCTCCTGGCTGGTGGTGTAGCAGGGATATTAAACTGGACGATCGCTCTTCCTCCAGATGTCCTCAAATCCAACTTCCAGACAGGTTAGAGTCTCAGTCATGGAGAACCTATGATAATGTTTTGATGAACGACATTAACCATTCCTTGCACAGCATTCATTATTTAAAGGTTCAACAGTTTGAGGAATATCCTCGTTCGCTTTCTTTCCAAGAGTTAAATGAGAAGATTGTTAGAAGCAGGGGGTCATTTCCCACTCTGCCCATACGGTGGTCTGTCTCCACTGTAGGTGCACGACTGGGATCAAACTAGTGTCCAAACACTGACAATAACACCTTAAATTACATCATAAACACATAATGAGAAAAAAAGTTTATTCTCCTGTGTATAACTCTCTTCTTTGTGTGTGTATGTGTGTGTGTGTATGTGTGTGTGTGTGTGTGTGTGTGTGTGTGTGTATGTGTGTGTGTGTATGTGTGTGTGTGTATGTGTGTGTGTGTGTGTGTGTGTGTGTGTGTAGCTGCAGATGGGAAGTACAGAGGTCTGGTTGACGTCCTCAGAACACTGCTTCGAGAAGAAGGACCTAAAGCCCTTTATAAGGGATTTAACGCCGTCTTTCTAAGAGCCTTTCCTGCCAACGCGGTAATACTGACCTCATATTATACTCTTATTCTACTCTTATATTTCTACCTCCTGATAACTAAAGGACAAAACCACCATCTGCCTTTTACTGAAAAAGCTCATTCCTTTCTTCTTCCCCTCTCTCTCAGGCCTGTTTTTTGGGGTTTGAGGTGGCACTAAAGGGATTAAACATGCTCGCACCCAGTTGGTGAGATAAGCCAGTTTGTCTGTTACTGGCCACCAGTGTGGACCAGCCCCTCACCGAGACAAAGACCTCTTCTGAGTTGTGTCTGTTTGTTGGTACATTTCAGGGTGGTGAAATGTAAGAAATCTTTGTATTCTTAAATGTATTTTTACATTTAATTTTACAAATTAATTATTTTAATTGCAACCATGATTTTATTCTCACTTTTTGTGAGCAGTGGTATAATGTGTATGCACATTTATGAATGTATGATTTTGAGATATAATGTATTTATTAATATTTTTTGGGAAAAATATTTTCTCACTTTTTTACAAACTATTTATGATGTTTGTAAAATGTCAGTTTATAAATTTAATCCCATTTAATATGGATCTAAATATATTTTTAATCTGCAAGCTCTGCCAAAAGTTAGTGTGAATTTATCCGGAGGTGAGTGGGTTTGATTGGTCTGTGTACAGGCACAGGGGGAGTTTTATAAGCTTTGTGAATAAAGTCTTGGAATAAATTGTTTTAAATTTGCAGTATAAATAGTGTCCGCTGTTAACAAACCTCTTGTGGAGGTAAAATTATGCTAACATGCTGCTGTTGTTTAATTAAATAGTCAGAAACACACAACAAACCTGCTGAAGGGTATTTCAGTGAAGGAATACCAGTTGGATTCTGGGAGATACAGTATGTGAGGGTTTTGAAGGACTCAAGAGAACATCGCAGCTCAGTTTCGCCCCCCAGTGGGCCCATGCCACACTGATTTCGTTCAAATCTAACCCTTGATCCAGGCAGCAAGGTCATAAAGATCTTTATTGATCAAACATTTACATGGGGGCTGCACTATATCTATATATGCATTTTCCAGTAGTTAAGTATGTGCAGCAGTGAAGAAGCAGGAAAGGCCAACACAAATTATTTGAGTAAAAGAATAATCATTCATGCCATGGAAGTACAGGGGGCTATTCCTCTCTGATATCACAAGCTCAGAGTTTTAACTGCCCTCTTGCTCTTAACATAGGCCTATATGTAGGTGTCCAGAGTTTGATTTGTGGTCAATTCATATTTGTTACTGTTTGTGAAATGTTCTCTGTTTCCCAAATAAGATTGAATCCTTGTGTATCCTTGTTGCCGTCAACACAGAGAAATCTATATAAACCTTATGCTGTGTCATATCTGGATCAATTGCACTGTGTTTATATATTTGTGTGAATACGATGAAGGAACACACGGCAAATAATTTCTCTGTAATTCATCAGAGGATTATTTCATATCCAGCATCTCCAACAAATCCTGTGTGATACATGTATCCTGTGCACAGTTCATCACCAGTTAAGATAAATTTATTCCAGGTTCATTCTCCATCAAGGCAAACAAAGGCGCTTCACCTTTGGCCTAATTCACAGCCTCCATTACCCATAGGTCCACATTTCCCGGCACGGAGCGGGTCGAGGACAAACAGAACTTCCGTTATCGTTATTTCTGAAGCGATAACTCGTGAGAGTAAATCGAAAAGCAAAGGGGAGCTCGACACATTCAAAATGTTCGACAGTAATGAAGTAAAAAGACAGAATTCCTGAAGACTACAATACCCACAGTTCAGTGCGAGGCTTGCAGTGCAGTTCCGGTGTCGGTGACCCATCAGGCGGCGGGAGAAAGGTGAAGCTGAGGTAAATGTTTCATCTTATGACGTTTTCTTCAGTTCCCAGGTTATTAACTTGTTTAAATATAATCTATAAGGCGTCATATAACTACACAATATGTTGTGTTTATGTTAAAGTAGGTTAAAGTACCGTTAGTTGGCTGGTTTGACTCGACCGCAGGGAACAGACGTGCTCAGTGACGGTGTCGGTGCCGCTGCTCGCTCGGTTATAACCTCGTTTATCACTTCATCTGTCTGTGCAAGGCTGCTGTGCTCGGTTATAACCCACTTTATCACTTCATCTGTCTGTGCAAGGCTGCTGTGCTCGGTTATAACCCACTTTATCACTTCATCTGTCTGTGCAAGGCTGCTGTGCTCGGTTATAACCCACTTTATCACTTCATCTGTCTGTGCAAGGCTGCTGTGCTCGGTTATAACCCACTTTATCACTTCATCTGTCCACAGGCTGAACGTTATATGTGTCTCCGAGCTCAGGAAACTCTGGCTAGCAGGCTAACGTCAGATAGCTGTTGTACATAACCCTGAATATTTCAACCTCAGACTCAGGTGAAAAGGTAATAACCGCTTCAGTGTTTGGGTTTAGCAAAGACTGTGTGAGATGAACTGATTAAAATAAGGTATTTAGGTGATACTGTGACTACATGCTGCATATAGTGACATAGTGAAGAGTATTACACTTTTTTAAAGGCAAATATTACTAAAATTTCACCTCTCAGATGTGAATGTTTGCTGATTTTCTATGAGTGAAATGGTAATCTTTGTGATTTTGGTTTGTTAGTCCAACAAAACAAGACATTTTGCACTATGGGCTTTAGAAATGGCCATTTTTAATAATTTTCTTTCATTTTACAGACTGAGATACGTCAAGAAAATAGGCTTTGCCTTTGTGTAGGGGGGTGGCGGGCCTTTTACACGTCCAGGACAACGTTCGTGGTTGTGGCCCTGTTAAGCACCAAGGTATGGAAAACCAGAGGCAGTGAGAAAACACTGCAGGGCAGTCAGGTCCAGTTAAGCACCAAGCTGTAATTTAAAACCACTGTGAGTTCTGGTTTAGCTGGACTTGTTCTAAACTGCAGCTCAGCTAGTCAGACACTGAGTGACAGAAATAACCCTGAAGACATCTAGGGCTTTGGTGTCATCCGGGTTATTTTTATATTCTTTAGTAAGCTCAAGAGCCACGTAAGAAATTAACCTGCTTATGCAAACAAAAACATTTTCAACCGGTGTTAATTTGTCCCTCTGGCTGCTTGTCGTTGTGTTTGGGTTGTGTCAGGTTAATGTGTGTGGATGTAGTGTCTGTGGAGAGCTGTGATGCCTCTGGAGGTCAGATGGCCGTTCCCACAGTGCCCTGCGTTGGCATGGAGGATCTCCAGCTCACTCATCATGGGCATGGTGGGCTCCTATTCCTACTTCTGGACCAGTAAGTTGTAAAATACATTGTACACATACAGACATACTCCAACACTTTACCAATACGCCCAATATCTACAAGAATATTCTCACTTCCTAACTCAGGTTTTCAGCCTTTTTCTCAGCTCACTGCTTCTCTTTTTTCCACTCCCCCCCCCCCACTCTCTCCATCTTCAGAGTACATGAACTGCTTGACGGTCCACAACCATGAGGTTTTGTTGGACCTGATTGACCAGAGACCCTCTGACACGCCCCTCATCACTCTGTGCAATCACCAGTCCTGTATGGATGACCCACACATCTGGGGTAAGGACAGACACACAGTCTGAAATCACGCGACCCTTTCAGTCGGCGTCATCATCAGAAATAATTGCGTCTGTTTTTCGCCAGGGGTTCTGAAGCTCAGACATTTGTGGAACTTCAACAAGATGCGGTGGTGAGTTTTATTATTTGTACAACACTATCACTCAGAAATGGTAGAAAATGGGGTTTTTTTTTGGTAATGGGTAATTACCTGTCGTTGACTGGACAGGACTCCGGCAGCATCTGACATCTGCTTCACAAAAGAGCTGCACTCCAGATTCTTCAGCCGTGGAAAGTGTGTTCCCGTCTGCAGAGGTGACTGTCACACAGCTGTTCACATTACCCCCCCCCCACCCCCACCCCACCCCCCTCCCAACTTTGTATTACTGTCTGTTGAATGAAAGCTTGTGTTTTCTTTAGGTGATGGTGTTTACCAGAAAGGTATGGATTTTATTCTGGAGAAACTGAACAGAGGAGAATGGGTGCACATTTTTCCAGAGGGTATGTTAACTTTCCTGCTCGCAGCTTTTTCTGTAGCCTCTGTGGACTTTTGATTTAGTTTTTATTATAGTGGAAATAAGCACTTCCGTCTTGTTCCTTGTTTAACAGGCAAAATCAACATGACTGAAGAATTCATACGGCTAAAATGGGGTGAGCACAGGGCATGTTCCCGACTGTTTGTGCCTCTAGAATGACAACATGCAGTAAGAATACAGTAGGTCATTGAGAGATGAATGTGGTGGAAAAAATACTGATATAATCCTGTATGTTGAGCCTTTGCACTTAAAATGATAATCCAACTATCACTTTGAGCTGTATTGACTTGTGTGTGCCTGCATATCAGATGTCAGTGTTGTAGTTATTCTGTTTCAGAAGCTCAATGAGGTCAAATGTGGTTTGTGTTTGTAGGTGTGGGTCGGCTGATAGCAGAGTGCTCCCTTAATCCGATTATCCTGCCACTCTGGCATGTGGGTGAGTAACAGTACACACCACATATGACAGCACACTGCCCCACATGTTCTGCTGTTTCACTTCTTGGTTTTTGAAGAACGAGTCCACCAAACTTCAATTTGCAACTTAAAATGTATAGAAAACTAAACATACTACATGCGTCAGTATTTTTAGATGGAGTAGGTTTTCTTTACTTTTGGTTTATTTTCATTCCTTCAGGCAGGGTTTCTGGGGCATTGTTCAGCATCTATTTGAGATGTTACAGTAGATATGGGAACTTTATTTACCTCAACTGCAGAAGGTGACACGCCTTTACTAGAGGCAGGTCTTTATTTCTAATTTCCTCTCTTTCATATGTGGAATTGGTCACAGCTGTATTTTAGTACAAAGCCTTGTTTTAATCTGCTCCCGTTTGCTCTGTTAAAGTTTTTGCATTTTGTGTTAATACTGACTGGGCCACCAGGCGCTATCCATGGTACTGAAGGGGAGATTTAATTCTGGCATGTTAAATTAGCATTTAACCTTTTGTTTTGTTGTGTATGACTGAATCCCCCATGTGTCTGCATGAGGAAAGGACAAGACACGACTGGACCGGGAAAGAAATTTTACCCTCAATTCATGATTAATATGATTTTTTCACAAATCACACCCTGTGCACACCCAGTCATATAAGGTCAACATAAGGTTTATTCATGTTAATATTTTGTCTTATTTGACAAAAACATTAAGCTAAATATTTGAGAGCTGTTTTTAAAGATTTATGTCTTCAGTAGGAACCAGTGCACTTGGAGCTAAGAGCCACAGACAGAGAAATAAAAAGTATTGATGCAGTTTTAATGGGAATTTGCTGACATCAAGAAAAATAAAGCTTATCACCGATCTTAAAGTCTTTAAAAACAGATCATAATACAAGCATATGCCAAATGAAAAATCAGTAGAGAGAGCAGTCCGTCACGGCGGGATGTAGATGCTGAGGTAACAGTGATTACTGATCTTGTCTCAGGTTTGAATGATGTTCTGCCAAATGTGACACCCTACATTCCTCGGACTGGCAAGGTAGGAGCACTTACATCTAACCCCAGCAATAAACATCTTATTTATCATGGCTGTTTGTTACCTGTGAGAAACCGTCAGTGTAACTGGTGGTTCACTTTCAGAAAATCACAGTCCTGGTGGGGAAACCGTTCAGTGTGAAAGACCTTGTTGAATCCCTTCGAGCTGAAAACAAGAGCCAGGTGAGGACAGAGCAGATTTCACATGCACACAATGCACAATTTATTTATTTTAAGTACAGTAAAAACATAACTATACAGGCATTCTGTAGATCATTAAATTAATCATTGATATAACTGATAAATAAATAAAAGTTATTATTAGCTGTACCCTAGTTGTACAATTATTTGTGGATGCACATTTTTTTGTAATGTGAAAAACAAATGAACTGAAAGACTAAAATATTGCTTTGTTGACATCAGTTGTGTAACTAACAATTGTTTTCATTAATGATTATTCTACTGATGATTTTCCCAATTAATTGTTTTATCTTGGAAAAGTCGAACAAACATGTCTGCCCAGCAGTCCAAAAGTCAAACACATACATACATCATATGTCATTTTTAAATAAATCAGCTCTCAAAAGAGTTTCCAATAAATTTTCTGTTGATCAACCGATCCACTTTATTGGTTAGAGGTTGGATCTGCAGTTGTCATCACTGGTTTGTGATCGGGTGAAGTGCCACATGAGCAGAATATTAATGTATTTTTGCAATGCATTCTTTCTATAAATCTTCCTTTCAGGTGGAAATGAGAAAGACATTGACTGATTTCATCCAGGCAGAGTTTTGGAACCTGAGAGCCCAGGCAGAGGTGCTCCACGGGCAGATACACACCAAATCCTGAGTCCCACACTCCTCACAGCCAACCAGACTGATGATCCTTTACCCTAAAACTGAGGGTAACGCCTTTGATACAGGACTGTTGTTACCTCGTTTTTTGGTATCCACTCCCATCCTTTACTCTTTACTCTGCTGGAGCATCCACAGCTCCACACCTCAGATCCACTAAGCCGTGACAAACTGAAGAGCATTTTGGGTTTTTAAGCCATGTTAAGCTAAAAACAGGGATTTCTGTAAATTTTTTCTCTTTTTGTAATTCAGCCATCATTTAACAGCAAGCATCATATTTTTATTTAATTTAGCAAATTAAGTTGCCGGGAGGCTCCAGTCAACTGCCACATAAAACAGGATGAACAGTTAAGAAAGTAGAAACATGGATGATTGAATTACTTGAATTTATACCAATCAATGCTGTGTGATCTATATGCAACCAGTCACTGTACTGGTCCTGAAGACGGAAAGATGTTGAATGTTTGTAGCTTCTAGTTTAGAATTTCTACAGTAGATTGGCCATGAAGTGTCACTGTTATCAGTGTATTGCATTACTAATTTAACTCGCTGTCTTTCAGCTGTTACTTTACTGGTACCACCAGCCCAGTTCAGGGTCCAAGGAATTACATCAATTTTGGACGATTCCTCGCCCCATGATTTATGGGCTATGCCAACTGTCAGTGCCAATGCAGGAAGTATTGCATCCATCAGGTAGAGAAGGTGGACGTCAGGGTGCTGCATGGGTGTGTGCCACATCAGATTTTTATGCAGGAGGCTGGAGCATGTGTGATGTCCCGGAACAATCACTGAGCAGCTGCTTTGTTTAAAATACAACAGAAGACGAATCAGTGCATCAATTTACGGAAGAGTCGAACAAACTCAGATGTTTAAATGAAATCCAATAATCTGTCTGTCTGCATAATGCGCCATGAGCAACTGTGATCTGATTTCATGCTGCACAGGGCACAAGCATTTTTCCACACAGCATCAGGACACGGTAAAAGGAGTTGGTTAGCTAGCTGTGGAGGTGGAGGTGTGCAGCCGGTCGCCTGCCGCTCTTCATCACAGTGGCTGTTCCATCCAGTTCCAATACTCCCTTTGATATTAGCTGCCTTCCTGTGGCTGCTTCACAATAAAAGCCACTGTTTTGCCAGGTTAACGCTTTTAATGTGAAAATGCTGGGTTAGCATTAGCCGTAATTTAAGCTGTGATAGAGCTGTTAGAAAATGAACAGTGAGGCTGATGCCAGTGAGATAACGTTACAGTAGCACCAGACTACATGCATGCATCATTTCCAGTGAATTCCTCCTGCATGTGAAGGAAATTTAAGCCCAGCGAAGGATGACAGACTCCGCTACTACAATGAAACTACTGTGTGGAGTGGTACCCACACAATATAAATACCTTATATTAGTAGTAGCTGCATATGCAGATAATGTAGAAAGCAAGACTTTTAAAAACATTGGCTCTGGATGTAACAATAAATAAATAAATAACAGTTATTGAACATAATTCAGGGCTTTGCAGAATCGTCCAATACTGATGCTCCTGTATGGGGTTAGGGTTACATTAACCTGTTACCCCACTTTTAGGAGAACTTCACACAAAGCAGCTGTTTGTTGAAATACTAAATGTTAGAATGCTCTGTGCATATACACATGGAGTGATACAGAGTTATGATTTATAATCTACTGGAGAAGTTAATGAGGAAGTCAGGACAATACCTTTACAGCCTCATCAGGAAGACGCATGCAGATTTAATGACTTTTAGGATATGACAATGGTAACTGTACCATTTTATGTTTTGCTTTTATTACGTCCTCGGAGCTTTAAACCAGTCACCTGCTCAGTCATACTGTCCCTAACACCACCATGTGCCCCGCTCTCTGTAAATCTCTCCATTTCAAATCATTTGTTAGTTTTGAACTATTAAAAAAACATGGTTTTCTGTTTATCCTTTCAACGTCTGAATGCTACCACAGATGTATATAACTTGTTTTATCACAGATCAATGGCTTTAATAAGGGAGGGGCTAAGTGATCAGAGGTGTTTTTTTAATGTATTGCCTTACTGTGATTACCACTCTGTCCTGCTGTAAGTGAAAGCCAATAAAGTATTCGACTTTTCTCAATTTTAAAAGTGAACCGTTTGACTGGTGGAGCCTTTGAAGGCCCCCCCACCCCCCAGCCCCCCCTTTGTAAGTGACGCCCCTGTGTGTGACTGTGAAAGCTGCAGAGGAAGAGGAGGAGGAAGAGGAGGTGGAAGAGGAGGTGGAAGAGGAGGAAGAGGAGGCAGAGGAAGAGGCGGAGGAAGAGGAGGCAGAGGAAGAGGCGGAGGAAGAGGAGGCAGAGGAAGAGGCGGAGGAAGAGGAGGCGGAGGAAGAGGAGGCAGAGGAGGAGGAGGAAGAGGAGGCAGAGGAAGAGGCGGAGGAAGAGGAGACAGAGGAGGTGGAGGAAGAGGAGGAGGAGGAAGAGGAGGCAGAGGAGGTGGAGGAAGAGGAGGCGGAGGAAGAGGAGACAGGAGGAAGAGGAGGAAGAGGAGGAGGAGCTGCGTCTTCTCCATCCTCGCTGCATCGTAACATCCACGGTCACATGACCTCAGCGGGCTCGACGTGACGTCACCTGCTGTCAGAGACTAAAGATGGCGTCGGCACGGACAGCGCGGCCCAGCCGCTCTGCAGCCTGGGCCGTTTTTCTCGGTTTATTAAGCGTATTAAACGCGGGGAGCTGCGATGAGCAGGTGCCGCTCCTCCTGTGGACCAGCGAAGGGTGAGCGACGAGCATTGATTCTGTTTCCCTGCTCTCGGAGGCGGCTCCCCGGGTTAACGGCTTCCGACGGCCTTATTCTAACGGCTAACGGTTAGCGCCGTCGGGTGATGTGAAGATGTAAACCGGCCTCAGCAGTTCCGTTAGAGCGTAAATAAATTAAAAAAAACACCGTTTATTTTAGGGTTTTAATAATAAACTAAAGTAACATAACATTAAATTTGTACCTGTAATCCTGATGAATGTCAGGTGTGAGCTAACGTTAGCAGGACGGTTACTCGTACAGTCAGAACCAGGCGCTGTTCGGATGTGGTGCTTTATCAACCTGATAAATGTCTGTCATTCATTTTATTTGTCCACCTGCCAAATGAACCACCCAGGGGTTCCTAAAAAAAACCTAAATAATTCGTGTAGTAATTATTATCTGATTGACATAAAATAAAGTGACCAGGTTGAGAATATGTGTGATATGAATATAATAGTGTTACATCAGAGACACAATCTGGGCCTGACAAAACCTGAGGGTGATTCAGGGCTGAACAAGTGATTGAAATATTATCAAATATGTAATAATGCATTAAACAAAACGCAGGAGCTGCAATTTTTTGATGAAGGTAAAATGTGTTATACCATGGAGGAAGCACTGTGGTGCTACAGAGACGCCCCAGCCTGCAGATCATCTTCTTCAGATGAAAGGGAACTTGCTTATTTGGTACATGACTGGAATCAATTTTATATTTTTTCAGTGAAAATTCAAAAATGTCCTTTCCAACTGAAATCGAGACTCATATCGCAATCGGAGTATTTGCCAAAATAATTGTAATATGATTTTCTTTTTTTGGGCATATTGTTCAGCCCTAATATGATGCATTGGTAGAGATCAAACTGTCCAATAGTAATAAAATAGTTAAAATTCATTCCACCTAGACCAGCTGGAACAGTAAAATACCTCTTTTATTTACACATCAGGAATAATTAACCAATAACGATAATAATACACTTGAGTCATTTTACTTTTGATTGATAACATGTTTGTACCAGAGTAAAAGCATGTCCTGTGCATGTAACGTCGGTTGCGTTATGTTTTCCAGTTGTATCGGTCTTTGTCTTTCAGTAAATGATCTGAAAACTTTTTCCACCTCTGTGTTGAATCTCCACCAGGATCTCTCTACCAAGTCAGTCCCTTCCTACCGTGGGTCACATTGTTGGGCAGCAGCAGCTCGCCTCTTACCTGGAGAAAGCTCTGAATGTGGGCCCACGAAATGTTGTGCTGTTCCTTCAGGACAAGGTACATGCACACTCACTCTCCCTTTAAATGCTTTCTTTGAATCTGCCAGTTAAATAACAAGAACACATGCTTCAAATAGAGGCTATAAATTCTTTGATGGTCTTGGTGGCCTGTTACAGTTAAGATAGAACAAAAGAGTTTGTTTTTGACTCACTAACCCACAAACATTTAGTCTGTAAGGCCCAAGGCTGCCAAATGTCAATATAAGTGATGCAACTAACAGATCTTTTCATCATTACAGAATCTGCTGATTACAGATTTCTTGATGAATATTTGACATTTGTCTTAGTAAATTTGTTCATTAGTTCATCTTTTCACTGTACATTGTAGTGTAATTAGTCTTTTTGCTCAGTTATGGGCACAGACTCTCTCTCCACCTCCCTACACTTGTATGAGTCTAATTCATTCACCAAAAAAGAGACAAAACACACAATAAACAAAATAATGAATGAAATGAATTTGAACATTATAATTATTATCAGTAGTAGTAGTAGTTTTTTCTTTAGATATTGTGAATTCTTTGGCCACAATAACCATGTAGAGAAAATCAGTTCAGTTGGCAGCTGCTGTTGTGCAGTAGGAGCCTGTATATTCACACAATGTGCAGCCAAGTGTTCTAAATGTTGATCAGATCATTGTCAGGGACAAGAACAAAACACTACAAATTTATCTTCTGATGACTGAAAACTCACAACTCTTTTGTGTGAAGTGCAAAAAGCATTTTTTACATTAAAAATAAAATTATTACCAACCTCTAAGAATTAAAAATTTCTGACCAGGTCAATATGAGACATTATAGATTTTTCCAGATTCTTTGTCTGTTTTTTTATCTAATTGTTTTACTTATGAAGTAACTTCCTCTCTCTCTCTCTCCAGATGAGCATAGAGGACTTCACCATGTACGGAGGGGCTTTTGGAAACAAGCAGGACAGTGCTTTTCCCAACCTGGAGGTAAGATGATAACTGACCGTGTAGATCAGTGTAATGTTTTGAGTCCTGTAGTCGTACTCTCATCGCCTGTTCCCGTTTAAATCCTGTTTGATGCTGTATGTTCAAAGTTTCTGTTAGAGGAAGTGAGAACTCGGTCGCCATGTTTCAGGTCATTAGTCATGGTGTGTTACTGTATTATTCCAGGTGAATGTTACAGTTATGTTTTGTCTCTCCTGTGTCACAGGGGGCTCTGATGTCCTCGTCTTCCCCTCTGGTGTTACCTGCTGTGTCCTGGCCTGCCTCCAACGCAGTGATTGGTCAGCTCCAGGACCAATTAGAAACCTCCCCTCTGTACATGGACCCTGAGACACTGAGCCAGCTGAGGCTCAACGCATCCTCACCTGCCCTGCTGGTGTTCAGGCTGCCGTATGGCATCGGGTAGGTACAGAAACACAAAAAATACACAACTTGACTGTTATGATTGAAACAACCATCAGCATACATTGCTGTGACACATGGTATGTATAGAAGATAAGCTTTGTACAGATGAATCGGTTTAGGTCATAATTAATGTTCTATACACTAATACAAGCTTTTAATTTTCATAATTTGTATGATTCATACTAAAAATAATAATAATGTTCATTTAGTCTAGTTTTATTCAACAAAGTTTTCGTTAGTGAGCACTTTATTATTTATCTCTTCTAAGCATCTTAGGCTACAGCTGCCGCCATCTTTGTTGTGAACAGTTGTAGGTGTCGTTCTTGTCTTTTGGAAGGTTAATGGAAACACACAGTGTCCATGTGACTCAACAGACTAGCTGTCCTCATGAATGCAGTTGTCATGTCCAGATTCTGGCTGTGTCGTAACACACACTTTGCTTTAATACAACTGTTTGATACAGAGCAGCTGATCATTCAGGAGCAGGATTTACACACTACTTCACCAAAATACTCTTCACTGTGTTTTTAGTGTGAGATGAGCCGGTAAAACGTTGGCTAACATGACTGTAAAATTCCTCCTGCGAATATTGGGAAATGTAGGCGGTGTTTGAGTTTATTCCTACTGAAAACCTATTAACACAAAAGACAACAAACTAAACTCAACTTTCCACTTTTCATTCTTTTTGAAAATGCTGGAAAAATATCCAGAGGCAGTGTGTTCCTCAGTTCAGTGCATGAAAATAAAAAGGCAAATGTTCACATCCACATCCAGGTTACATGAACATTAGCTCACCTTTTTTAAAAGTCAACATGCCTGTTTTCATCGCGTGTTCCAGCTGTGATGTTGCTGCTTCCTGTCCAATTTTTAGTGGAACTGTGGACAAACTGAGTCCACACGTCTCTTCTAATGTCAACATTATATTCAGAGACATAATGAGACTCAAATGGGAGATTCTGCTCATCAGTGCCAACAGGTGAAGGTCTGAAGAAGAGAAATTGTGATTCTGTAGATGTGTGCAGGTTGTTCAATAAGATTACCATAAAACAGTAATTCCTTAATTTATCTAGTCATCAGTCTTTCAGTTTTTATTCCTTGCTGAAAATTTTATACATAATTTTTGTTTTCAGATGTTACCATTTATTTAGTCATAGTCTTAGGTTAAAAATATTTTTGCCAACAAAATTAACACTAGACAGACACTGTATCAGTGTCTGTGAGGGTGAATCTTCAAACATAGGATTGTAATGTGTCATCTGCTGTCTTGGTACTC
This sequence comes from Trachinotus anak, assembly GCF_046630095.1. Classification (NCBI taxonomy): domain Eukaryota; kingdom Metazoa; phylum Chordata; class Actinopteri; order Carangiformes; family Carangidae; genus Trachinotus; species Trachinotus anak. The sequence goes on from NW_027273873.1 coordinate 1,559,154, forward strand.
ATCTCTCACACAGCTGGCTTTGCAGTCAGAGGTTGTTTCACCGTCATGAATGATGTGTAATTCGGATTTTTATTTTAAGATTTTGTGCCAACACTCAGTATCTCATTGACTCTCTTGCAGGGCTGATCTGATGTCTGCCAAAGAGATTCTCAGTGGAAACGGTGAGTCTGCCACACAACCCACCATCAGATAAAATTACACTGCATCAGCTGTGTTTCTGTTTATACAAACTGCTTTAATGTTTTAGACTCATTCTGGGCTCAGAGATACAGGATGTTGAGCGGAACAAGATCTTTTCTCTGACATGTTACTTTAACCCTCTTTCTCCGTGCTCCTTCTAAGTCTGATTGTCTGATTGGTCTGAATCCATTAGTATCCTTGTTGTTAACCTTCACATATTTGCTTCCTCTGCAGGTCAACATGACTTATATGCTTTATTGAATACATATCTGATCTAGTGTTGATTAAATGAACATCACAGTTTCCTTCAACAGCATTTATTCTCCAAGTCTCTGAACTCTACTGGAGGGAAGAGTCAGTCTTCAAAATAATATAAATAATAAATAATATTCCATCATTAGTGTTTACAGGTGTTCAGCTGGGTTGAGATCACTGAGATCAAACCATTCAGTGACTCCTAAAGCATCTGTGCACCTTGACATGTGTCACCCAGCTGTGTATTCTTTTTAATATGAAAATCCTTCAGTTTTTTTGCAGTGGAAAATTTGCTTGCTATTGGTGCCAATAGATGAACATGTTGTGTTTCAGATGAGGTGATCGGTCAGGTGTTGAGCATCATGAAGACCCAGTCTGTTCCATACACAGCTATTTACACAGCACTGAGGCCCTCGAGGGTGAGTCAGGTGTCTGCTCTGTTAATGTGTGGATATCATGTGTTTGTTGTGCAGCAGTTTTAATTCATGTGTCCGAGTGTTGTCTGTCCTCGTCTTTCTGTCTCTGCACAGGAGGCAGCGTCTCTCTCTATGGAAGCAGGTGTGGGTGGAGGACGCTCTCTGCTGCAGGCCAGAGGTGGATACAGGGAGAGAGAGAGAGAAAGGGAGAGGCAGCGGAGGATTAAAGAGAGGGCTGGGATCTACGCTCCAGTGGAGTTTAAGGTGGAATGACGCGGTTACATCTTTTATGGCATTTGATTCCTTCTTGGTTTTCTCTAGCCATAAAAGATAAGTCTGTAGATATTCTATTCTGCTTTATTTTTGGCTAAAACCAGTGATTAATTAATGTTAATTAATTCTGTTCTCTTCTCTTCTTCTGTTTTCTCTTTCCACAGGAGGGGGAGGACACCTGTATCCTCCTGTGGGCAAAAGGCCTATCAGTGAGCATCCTTCGGGGCAGTCGCTGGGAGGACCATGACCTGACCCCTTCTACCTTCGGGGAGGGTGTCAGCCCAAAACTCCACGGCTCAAGCTGCGACAAAACCAAAGCAAAGTAAGATCATGGCTGTGATTTCCTTAAAAAGCGAAGAAACTCACTGTTTAAAACTTTCTGTTAGAGCTGCAATTAATGATTATTTCCATTATCAACACAATACCAATTATTTTCTTAATGAATTTTTTGGCCTAAAATGACACAAATGTTGAAAGATGTCTATCACAGTTTCCATGGGTCCAAAGTGACGCCTTTAAATATCTTGTTTTTTCTGCTCAGAAGTTTAAATCCAGATGTTCAGTTTATAATTATATTAGATAAAAATAGCTGGTGCTTAAAGGTCCCATATTGTATAAAGTGAAACGTCCATGTTTTGTTTTTTTTTGTTTTTTTATTATAAAGCATGTCTTGGTTCTGTATCCATATAACCATCTCTCTTTTCTCCCAACTGATTTCACTCTGTCTGACACAGATTGCAACCAAGACTTGATTAGACCACAGTGTGTCATGCACTGAACAGTTGTTATCATCACACAGTCTACAGACACCTCAAGATAGTAAAAGCAACATATAACATAATAGGATTAAAGCTGCAAGGATTATTTGGTTAATAACTTATTTAAATCAATTTACTTGCTTCACTTGGTGCTTCCAGCTTCTCAGGTGTGAGCAGTCGCTGCTTTTCCTTGTCTTGTATCACAATAAACTGAATCAAACTAAATATTTGAAAAGATCACCTCAGCCTCTTGGGAAATGTGATGAAAGTTCAGTTTTTTCCCGATGATTTATGGACCAAACAATTAATTAAGTCATAAAAATCTAAAATGTTTTTAAGTGAAATCTCATATTTTTGTCTTGTAATTTTCTCTCAAGTTTTATGTTTGTTTTTTTGCAGGTTGGTTCTTAATTATGAGAATGTGCTCAGCCACCGCAGCTTTAAACTGATGTAAGTCTGCACAACATACTCACACAGTGTATATTTGTGCATCTTATTTGCTCTTGTAATTGAGAAATAAAAATAATTCTAGTGAATATGTGTTAATTTAGAAACACAGCACTATCTTCTCCTGAACCCTCCAAAAATCAGTGTATTTGTGTGTGTGTCTCCAGCTTTGCTCTGAGCCAGCGCCACTACAAGGTGTCTGCACGCCGCTGGTTCACACTTGACGCTGTAGAACTTGAGTACGATGGGACCAAAGCCACGTTCAACGGCAGCAGGAGCATTTATGCCCCCGCTGAGTACTCATACCGCTGTGAGTCAGTCACCAGCTTCCGTTGGCCGCTGCTCATTCCACGCTCGTCCAAAGACCCAGCCAATCAGTGGAGGGTCTCTTTTGAAGACTTCCAGGTAAGATGGTGATTTTCTTTTCTCTAATAATGTTACATTCTGAACTGTGTCTGTCATTCTTCATCTAGCTGCCCGGTAACTTTCCTGTGTCTCTCAATATTTCTCTCTGTAACTGGAAAACTTGCTACTGAGACTTAGAGGAGAATATATCCCTTTAATTTCCGTGTGAGCGCTCCCAAGACATGTTGATTGTGATTGATTGAAATGTAATAGTATCGTGAGTCACTCAGAAAATGTTATATCATAGTCAGTCAAAAATCTCATAATAGTCTAATAAAAGTCATAAATATGCTATAGTACAATACACAAAATGTCATAATCATAGTGAGTCATACAAAATGCCAGTATAGTAAGTCATTGAAAAAAAACTCATACTATTGCAAGCCACAAAAAATGTCATAGTATAGTAATAGAAAAAAATGCCATAGTAAAGCAAGTCGTACAAAAAATGTCATAATATAGTAAGTGATAGAAAAATGTCATAGTATACTAAGTAATAGAAAAAATGTCATAGTATAGTAAGTCGTAGAAAAAATGTCATAGTATAGTAAGTCATTCAAAAAGTGTCATAATATAGCAAGTCATACAAAAATGTTATAGTATAGTAAGTGATACAAAAAATGTTATAGTGTTGTTAGTTGTAGAAAAAATGTCATAGTATAGCAAGTCATACAAAAAACATCATAGTATAGTAAGTGATAGAATAAAAAAGTTATAGTATAGCAAGTCCTAAAAAAAATGTCATAGTATAGTAAGTCGTAGAAAAAATGTCATAGTATAGCAACTCATACAAAAAATGTCATAGTGTAATAAGTGATAGAAAAAATGTCATAGTATAGTAAGTAATTCAAAAAATGTCATAGTATAGTGTGATACAAAAAAATGTCACAGTAAAGTAAGTCGTACAAAAAACTTCATAGTAAGTCACACTGAAAATGGGTCAGAAGTGTAACATGAAAGGAAAGTTAAAATGTAACTATTACTAGACTATTACTTTTTAATATTTATTGCAAATGTGTATATCTATATTGTCATTTATAATTAACATTATAATTTGTTATAAACCATTCATGAAATGTTCATGTAGTGCTACATGGGGGGGAATTAAAGTAAAGCATTGTAACTTTCCCTCCACAGATCCAGGGCTTCAATGTGACCGGCAGTGAATTCTCTTATGCCAGTGACTGCGCAGGCTTCTTCTCTCCTGGCATCTGGATGGGTCTGATGACCAGTCTCCTCATGGTACTGGTGCTCACCTACGGCCTGCACATGATCATGCAGCTCCGCACCATGGACCGCTTTGATGACCCCAAGGGCCCGGCCATCTCCGTGCCCCAGACAGAGTGACTCACCTGCCGTCTGTCCCCTGGCTTCATCCTCCATCTTTCCTCACTTTAATGCTTTCACTCCTACCCTTTACATTTCTCCCCCCTTTCATCTGTAGTTGGGCATTATAAAGAATATTTAGTGTTGTCAGAATAAGAGTTTATTCATCATCAGTTAATACCTTTCAAATCTGCATCCTGAGACTGAAGCATCTAGTTTTCAGGCTGCCAAGGATCAATATGTCCTACATGAAAGGGATACACCTGTACATATGGGAGCAAAAATAACTTATGAAAAATGAAATGGATTATGAAATGCTATTTATTGGTGAAACTACTGTAATGTATGTATATTTGTGTTTACAATTGTCTGTGAGTAGAAGGTGAAATGTAGTTAATGAATGAAGGGAATCAATTTTCTGAATGAAAGATCGATCAATCATATCCACTGCATTCCATTAACTTTAGGTCAAAGGGACATTTTGAAGAACACAACATGAAAGAAGCACTGACATGCAGCATTAAAATCAGACGTTCCTAAATACTGCTCATGGTTGTCTGAAGTTTTCGTTTTCGAACAATATTGTTTTTCTGTCATTAACATAAACTTTGTGTTTCTCAAGTCAAACTGTCAACAACTGACGTGCACTGAAATATGCTTAATGTGAAACTGTTATTTTTCTGTTTAATTTATTTTGTAGTGAATGTATGTATGGTCCTGTGTTGTGCTGCTGCTGTGACCCCAATAAAACATCTGTGAGAAGAGGTTTCATTTTAGCTTTTTCAGTGTATATATATCTGTGTGTGTGAGCGAGGGTGTATTTTTTTTTTCTTTTTTGGTGGTAAATTTTAAGATAGTCTAAAGAAAAATCATACCTGAGGACAGGAGGAGTTTCTTTCAAGTAGTTAATCACTGCAGTTTTGTACATGGACATAATAATGAAAGTTTTAGTAAGAATACTAAATACAAAAGATGTATTAGATTATATATTACAGAAATACCATTGAGGATGTGACCGTGGTGTCCTCAGTGGCAGCTACAGCTTTAAACTACCCTGACAGACTGTAATGAAAGGTAATGAAGGCAAGTTTATTTGAAGAGCATAATGAAAACAAAGAGTTACAGCTGAATAAAATGAAATAAAATGCAAAAATAAAAATGTAGTGGAGAAAATTAATCAAATGCACTGTAAACCAAAACTGTTTCATTTATATTTATATCATTCAAAGCATATATAATGTGATGTTAGTTTGGCTTTAATGGCCCGGTTGAACTGTGGGATCTGCGAAAGAACAGAGAAAATATTGACTTTAGTTACTGACGACACAAAAATATTCTGTTCCTGCAGGATAATGTTTGTCAACCAGGTGAGCAGGTTTTGAAAGCTACTGTGCCAGAGTTTAACATGAGCAGCTCTGCTCCTGAGATAGCTCAAGTGACATACCACATGTTGGTTTTTTTAAAGTGAATATACCATCCCATCATACAATGTTGCTTGTGCGGGTATGTTTTTTAATAAACAAAGAGTCCTAACAAGGTTATCTCATGAAGAAATACCTTAAATTTTCCTTCATTGTACTGTACTGTATTGTCTACTGATAACAGTTGAACCTTTGCCCACCCACTGTAAATGTAACCCACTCGTTTTCGGTTTTATTAGTTGTAGCTGTGTTGCTCCGACAGAGGCATTTTGTATGATTATAGTTGACTTAATGTGTCTCAAAAAACAATTCAAGCTCTCTTTTGGGACAGCTGCTCTTGGGGGCCCTCTGGTGGCCACAGGGGCCCTAAGCAGGCACTCAGCATGCTCTGTGTCAGGATGTTTTGCTCTTTGGGATCACAAACTAGCTTTAGTGGAGTGAAACAGCCCAGAAGGACCTTTGAGCTACTTACACTGACACCTGTAAGACACCTCCAGGTACTTGTAAGTGCCGACACAGGGGTCTCCGAACAGGGAATTGCTCGCTTTGACAGTGCAGCTGCTTTTCCCATTACAGCTGTGGAAGCAGAGTGATGTGAGTGAATACAGGCTTGAATGTGCACTGGAGAATGGGAACTGTATGTATCAACATATGGCATTCATCCCTCCTGTTTTACAGAAAGAGTGGGCAACCGCACCTTTCAGCCACTTTGTTAGTGGGCCTTGAGCACTGGACGTTTCGGACCTGACCGGCAGGACGTTGGAAAGAGCAGGTGGTCTGGTCCCGACGTCCGTAATCAGCACCGTACACTTGAATGACCTGCCCCTCATCTGACAAGAAGAGGAGGAGCAGTAAGACGTTCAGGTGAGGGTTGAAATGCTAAGAAAACATAACCACACATTTTATCACATTAAAAATAATTCAGATCTTACCACACTGCAGGGTGGCCAAGGAGTGCTCACATGTGACACTGTGGACTGTCAAAGTGACAAGAGTCACATTAGACATGTTGTCCTGATCAAACTTAACGGTTTGTGTAACTTTTATTAAACACACAATCGAGACTGACTTGCTGGGAAGCAGGCGTAGGTGGTGTCCAGGTATTTGTAAATGCCTCGGCAGGGGTCAGAGGTACGGACAACGTTTGTGTTGAACTCGCACACTTTCTTGCCATCACACCTGCAGAGAGACAACACACAGCTCATTTCCAGATTTATTCAGTCACAAACTTCCCTCACAAATCTGTATCACACAGTGTCCCTGCACCCTCAGTCAGTCTGAGGCGGCCTCTCTCAAAGCGTGGCCTCTGTCCTCACACCTGCGTCTGATTGGGAATAACTGTCTCAGGTTTTGTGCTGCATCAGCCTTACTACTTGTGACATAGTGCACACCTGAGTAAGAGGGGGGACTAACTGCATCAACTGTCAAGTGTTTTTTTTGTAATTTCAGTGAAGTAGTGGGGGTGTACCTTGTCTTGAGGACACCCAGAGTGCCCTCCTGAGAACACGCTGTATTGGTCAGCTGGTTTGGAGGTCTGCCCTCGCTGCAGGTCTCCCTGTCTGCACGTCCATACAGAGCTGTCCCACAGAGGGACAAATTAAACAAGGACAGAGAGGAAAAATATTAATACAGTCAAAGAGCAAAAACGTACCAGTGGAAAATTAACATGATGAGGCTGATGATGTTCTTTGTTTTTATGCCTCCACGAAGGCGACGTATTATTTTCTGGTTGTCTGTATGTATGCACGTCCTGTTTTTGTGGACACAATCTCTCAGTAACACCTTGACAGAACTTCTTCAAATTTGGCACAAACATTCACTTGGACTAAAGAATGAAGTGATTAGAGTTTGATGGTCAAAGGTCAAAGGTCAAGGTTGTGGTGACTTCATAAAACACTTTTTAGCCACTACTCAAGACTTCACACAGAAATTATGACATAATTTTGCACAAATGGTTAATATTTTATGACTCTGGATAAACAGGGATGTAATCTAAAACTAGTCTGAGTCACGGAGGCAGACAACCACAAGGAAGTAATTCTAGTTACCTGTCACTATTATTGATAACACCATTACCGACACAGCTGTTCCTGGTCTCTCTCTCTTCTCTCCTCTCTCCTCCCCCCACCCCCTCTTTTTATCTCCTCCTAAACCCAACCGGTCGAGGCAGACCCCCCCCACCCTGAGCCCGGTTCTGTTGGAGGTTTCTTCCTGTTAAAAGGGAGTTTTTCCTCCCCCCTGTCACCAAGCGCTTGCTCTTTGTGGGAACTGTTGGGTTTTTCTCTGAAACAAAGTAAGGTCTTGACCTGACCCTGTAAAGTGCCTTGAGATAATGTATATTATGATTTGGCGCTATACAAATAAAATTGAATAGTTCTATATTATCAACAAGTTTGATGAAAATGACCCAAACCAAAAACTTTGACTATTTTTAGAGCAAAAAAATTCCCTACAACACTGTTTTTAGAAAAGAAGAAAAAACAGTGCAGTTGCTTCTGACTATTTTCAGTGGTGGATGGATTTGGAGCAGCAGGACAGTGTGTTTAGGGCTGAGTCAAAATAAACTACAGTGTGTGTGTGTGTGTGTGTGTGTGTGCTCATGAACTGTGTTTGCATGCCCAGCCTGATTTCTTAAATGCCACTTACCACAGCTGAGGCGCTGGACGTTGTTGAGGTCATCACAGGTGATCACTCTCTCCGTAGCCAGGGCGCTCCCGGAGGATACAGAAACTAGCTGGGCACTGGAAAAGCCTGGAATGAAATGCTAAGGCGTAGTCCCGACTGCAGCAGCCCTGGTTCGAGTCGGCACGCTGCATGTCACTGTCTCTCTCACTGTGGCTATACAAATAAAATATGCTGCTGGGACCAGGTCTTCATAGGGAGAAGTGTCAGGTTGGATGTTTCTAGTCAGCTGACAGCCAAACGATGGTGACTGAGCCAGTGATGGTGCATGAATGAAACAGATGACGCAAGAGTGATTTCAGTTCTTCTCTTTTTTCAATCATCTTCTACAAAAATTGAAACTGAGAGTCTGGTTGTGTCATTTATCTAGTCTGATTTTTTTTATTTAAACATAAACAGTTCATTTGCATTTACAGTTATAATTGTAGGACAATGTGTACTGTTGTTAGCTCAATTATTTATACAATTGTCCAAATAGTGCTGCAATAATTAAGTATCAGAATGGGAGTGTAAGCTTAACATGAAGGTGCATCATGAAAAAAGAAGTGCAAGCACTATCATAGAGCAAACAAACATCATTTACCTGAACCCGTGAGTAAACACGTCGCTGCCAGCACTGAAACAGAAACATCATTGAACTGTGTCAGACAAAGTTCATTTCATTCATGTTGATATTTCTGTGTAAATCCACTTCAACAGTGTCTGTGTGAGTTAGTGAGAAAAACTTCCGTGTTAGGATGACAGAAATATAAATAGTATTAATCCAATCTACGGATGTTGAGTTTTATGAATTACTTAAAGACTTTAGATGTTATACAAGGGTATACAAATGATGAATAATTCAAAATGTATAATAGCCTGTGACTTTCTAAGGCTTCCCAAGCTGGAGGTCTGTGTAAAGTACCTTGTTCTCTTAAGGTAGAATCAACAGTTTACGAATGCAACAGTTCAGTGGGCCACTTCTCAGCGAGTGAACCAAATAAGACTCAGGAGCACGTGATTCACCTCAGTAATTTAACTCTCAGGGAGAACTCAAGACTGTTGTTGTTGATGGTTTTCAGTCAAGCCATCTCACCATCATAAATGGGTTGCCACAGGGATCGATCCTTGGTCCTTTGGAGTTTACATTATACATAAATAACACAATTGTTCCTAATCAATATTTCACTGTTCACTGTTATGCTGATGACTTCCGACTCTCTCCTGAATCACACATGTTGAAGAGCAGGAGATGCCTTCTATTTACAGATGGATGTTAAAGCACAGTATAGTATAACAGCTATTACAGAGAAACTGTAGGACGCATTTATTTTAAAATGTTCTCAGATATCAGAGCGGCATAGTTTTTTTGTAAAAAAAAAAAAAAAAAAGCAAAAAATAACAAAATAACAAAATAAATAAAATCTAAATTTAAGCTTCCACATTTATATGAACCCACACCATAATTTTCCAGTCAGATGTGTACTCACACAGTGTGGCCCTCAGTCTGGAGCAGAGCATGGTGCTAGAGGATCTGGTGTTCGATGAAGAGCTGAACTGCCAGTGGTTGAAGCTGACACCTGGTATTTATTCTGTCTCTCTGTATGCAAAACAAATGACCAGTGAAAAGTCTGCACCTCTTCCTTATCAGTTGGAACAGACATACAGAGAAAAGTAAACCACAGTCACTGATAATCAAAATACCATGAAGTTAAAGAAGAAACACATAAATTACAACACCTGAAAAACAATATCTTTGAAAAAGCTCACGTAACTTCTAGATAATTCAAAAGGAGACTCATCAAGTCACATAAAGCTGCCGTGGGACTTACATCATAATGAATCCATATGAAGCTTTTAAACATGATTTGCTGGCCCAACTGCAATACCTTCACAACCCACCGGGGGGTGGATGGCGCATATGTTGTCAAATTGATTGAATTAATGTGTTAATTCAATTAATTAATGTGTTTTAGTTGTGTGTGTTTTTTTATATCCAATCCCTCAGGGCTACAGTAAATAGGGGTGAAAGGTAATCAATAAGCAAATATCACGACAGCACAGCAAACAGCTCAGTGTTGAGTAACGTTGGGGTGTTCAGCAAACATCAAACATCTGCCACAATGTGAATGTTGTCTCCCACTGAACTGCTAGTAATAAATTGTCCTGTTCTAAGAGCATCGACCTCCGTTAGGCCTGAAGAGCAGGAGGTGCCTGCTATTTACAGATGGATGTTAAAGCACAGTACAGTATAAAAGCTATTAAAGAGAAACTGTAGAATGCATTTAATATGTTCTCAGATACCAGAGCAGCAGAGTAATTAAAATTAAGCTTCCACATTTATATGAAGCACATTTACTGTAATAAAATGAGATCTGGCTGCCAAAGAGCTGATATGATGCACATGAATAAATTACATCTCCAAAAACTCTTTTATCCACAATATAACATTTAAAAATACTGTGTGAGGTGAAGGGGGCAGGTGCAGGCAGGTGCTCTAACCTGAGAACCACAAATTGCTTCAAAAAAATCAGGCTTCTTCTCTGAGTTATAACTCAGTCTCACTCTGTGAATAAACATCTATGCATCTGGTTAAAAATCACAGAAAAAAGACTCTCTATGTGGCTCAGAACTGGCCTGAGAATCATCATGTTTTTAAGCGTTCTTCAGTATTTAAGTCCAAAACCTCCCATAATTATCCTCCATACAGAAGAGAAATGAACAATAAGAGTAGTCTCTCTCAGTATGTCTCATCAATATGGCTCCTACTCTCCACTGACACTCATTCATGTGTTCATGCCCTGTGCGGAAGATGTGCTTTTTCATGCCACAGTCTGAATGACTGAAAGTCCACAGTTACATCATTACAAAACAAACATCATTGGATGTCTAACTGTGACATATCAATATTTTAGTGTGATTATGTAAAACAAGGCCAGGCAGGTTTATTTGTATAGCACTTTACGAATAAAGAGGCAAGATACAACAATTGAACAATTGAAATATATTAAAACACAATTTAATGGGAAATGAACTCAGTTGATTCCAGCATAATGAAATAAAAGGAAAATACACCCAGATTTAATTAAGGCAATACAAGTGCAGTAGAAAAAAAACAATCAAACATAGTGTTTTTCATTTATACTACAATATTTTATGAATCGATTAAATCCCACACTTCTCTAGTCATTGAATTTGATCATAGACTGATGAGACATTTTGCTGATTTATTCTTGATGCTACTGACAATATTCTGATATTATTGTGATCTCAATGTGTTCACAAAGGATCTGCAAGAGAACAGACAACAAATTCATGTTAAACAGCACAGCTGCAGAAATAAGTGATATTCAATCGCTGTTTCTTTTTTATTTTTTCATCACAGCTCTGTTGTGGTGTTTTTATAGTATTTGTGTGTTTGCAGCATTACATTCAGCACCTAAGGGCTTTTGAATTACTTACACTGACATACGTAAGCCACCTCCAGGTATTTGTAAGTGCCGACACAGGGGTCTCCAAACACTGAGTTGCTCGCTCTTATAGTGCAGCTGTTTTTTCCGGTGCAGCTGTGGATGCAGAGTGATGCGATGTGAGTAGTTATCACTGTACTCCAGTTCTAAAGTTAATGAGGAGTCCATCGGTATTGACTGATTTTGGACCTGAAATTTAAATCAACAAAGAGCGGTCAGCTGCACCTTTCAGCCACTTTGGTTGTGGGACTTGAGCACTGGACTTTTTGGATCTGAGAGGCAGGACGCTGGAAGGAGCAGGTGGTCTGGTCGCGGCGTCCATAATCAGCACCGTACACAAATATAACCTGCCCCTCATCTGAGCAGAAGAGGAGGACAAGTCGATGAGGAGTGATGAAATAAAATGAAAATGCTACAGAATACAGAATAGAATAGAATAGAGTAGAATAGAATAGAATAGAATAGAACAGAATGCCATATGTACATACACACGCCCATGTAGATAAATAAAACTACAAAAACCACAAACAAAAAAAAGGTCTTACCACAGTGTAGTTTTGCTGAAGAGTGCTCGCATATAACAAGGTGATCTGTAACGTAAAGCAGATTAGACAGCACACGATTAACGGCTCAGTCACACCAGGAAATTCATCAATAGTGCTGGAGGCTGAACTGCTGACATGCAAACCAGCTGGAAACAAGCTTCTTGTGCTAATCGCTCCTGTCTGTTTTCTCTGATTATTCCCAGCTGTCATGTTGTCTTGAGGACTGTCAATCATTTCATTAAATACAGAGTCCATGAAGTTCTCCTGGCTGAAAAGTTTCCGGAGTAAGGTGACATAGTTGTATTGACTCCTGTCTCGTTACTGTCTCAAAACTGTTCTGATCTTCTGTGAAGCTTGTGTGAATGGTGCTAATAATGCTATGCTACACATGCAGATGTGTTACTGACCTGCTGGAAAGCAGGTGTAGTTGGTCTCCAGATATTTAAAGATGCCTTTGCAGGGATCAGAAGTGCGGATGACGTTTGCATTTATTTCACACACTTTCTTGCCATCACACCTACAGGAAACACGAAGAGGAAAAAACAAACTGAATACAGTTTTTCCCGTGGCTATATATATATATATATATATATATATATATATATATATATATATATATAGCTGGTGAGCTTTTAAAAGCTACCAGCCTGGCTGTTTACCTTTTCCTCAGGCGGTCCACAGTCCCCTGCAGAGAGCACTGTGTGTTGCTGAGCTGCTGAGGGGGTCGTCCTTCACTGCAGGTCTCTCTGTCTGCTCGTCCATACAGAGCTGCTTCCACGCTGATCACTCCAGTGTCTGTAACAACAAAGTGTGAAAGGTCTTGACCTCTCTCTGTAAAGTGCTATTTGGCAATATGTAAATAAAACTGAATTGAGTTGAACTGAATTGTTATTGTTTTGTTCTTGTTGTCCAGACTAAATGTGTTGTTGTGGACAAAGCTTTAGACCTCAATCATACCACAGCTTAGACGTTGGTTGCCGTTTTCACAGGTGATAATTCTTTCTGTGGAAACATCTAAAAACATGTGAAAGTGTGAGTTCAAATGTCTTCAGGACATGTATGTAAAAAGAAAGTGTGTAGATTACAGAAGATAACAATACTAGATTCATTTTATATTTACCTGCTGTCATGAGCAAACAGGTCACTGCCAGCACTGAAAAAGAAACATCACTGTCAAAAATCAGTCAAACTTCTGAACGAGCTGAAACATCTGAACGAACAGAACCTAAATGTCATGTTAAACCTTTAGAAAACAAACACAGAGGTTGTTAAATAAAAATGCTTTTTTACACTTTTTGAAGTGTTGACAACAATCAGAGGATATATTTTTAAGAACCAAAAACCATCTCAGTGTAGTTTTACATCTCCTCTCTCAGGCTTCTCTCTGGAGCTCTGGTAACAACAGGTCAGTCAGCCAATCAGAAGAGAGGATCTGAGACTCTCTTCTGATTGGCTGACTGTTGACTGACTGATCAATAAAAATATAGCAGATTTCAGGTAAACACTCAGAGAAACCAAATCCTGCACAGTTGGATGGAGGGTCCAGGTGGGCGGACCTTGGGGCGTGGCTGAGGGCGGTGACTGCTTTGTTGTGACATCACAAAGTTCCAGAAGTCCTGACGGCTGGTTTTAAGGCTCAGTTTCTGAATACAGGCTGTGTGCATTTCTCTGTGGACTGAGGCTTTGATACTTTCACAGTATTAATATAGAACCTAGACCTGCTTTATAATCACAAACACATGGACATCTACCTTTAGACTGTGTGGAGCTTTAAAGACAAAACTGATAAATTGCACCACGTTAAAATGCCACATTTGCAAGTTCACTAAACATGTTTAATGTCTTGTTCCTTTTGCTCCAGCTGGATGTACAAAATTCAAATAACTTTGAAAATATATATCTGTGGAGCTTTAACCGTGGTCACTGGAGGAATTAATCATCAACCGTCACGTTGGTCCTCACTGAAATAAATCAACCATTTGACAGCTGGTCCAAGTCCCAGCCTGACCAGGTGCGAGAAAGAACTGATGAAGCCTCTTGGATGAGAGGTGAAACGTCTTCCTAGACAAATAACCAAGTCCAGTTGCTTTCGATTTAAAACTCCTTTGAGATACTACGACCTGGACAAATGAGAATATTCACAGGCTGGTACAAACATTCATGGATTTTGTTGAACCTCTGGTAACATCATCAGGTCGTATTTACAGTTTGTCCAACACTGGTTTATGTTCAAATACCAACAAAATTATCACATCTGCTAATTAGCTCAGGACATACAGGCATGGCTGTAGACATACACTGGACTTTCTACCAGACAGATGACAGTGAAAAACACTTGGTTCATCTCATAACAGTTACTCCATCCAGCGTCCTGAACCGCCAATCAGATATAATGACGGGACTCAACCTCTTCAACAAGAAAGCAGAAATCTTATCCAATCAAAATTCAAAGAAGAACTTTTATAAACCCAGTAATTATTTTCCCAGACGGTCGTGTACTCACCCAGTGTGCTGCTGAGTCTGAAGAGGAGCATGGTTTCTGAGGCAGGTGAACAGTCGGACTGACTGTAGTTGAATTGGACACACCTGTATTTATAATGCTGGGTCGAGAACCATAAAATGTGTTTCACATGTTGTACAGTAAATGACAAACAATGGCTACTGTTCAGCTGTGTTAAAATGTAAACTCACTATCAAAGTTGGAATGTATGGTTTTCTGGGTGTGTCCAGACTGTGATAACAGATACTAAATTACTAACTGATCCAATATTATCTAAAGGAGGAAGGAGACTTTTCTCACCTCTCCCTCAGATCAGGTGTGTGTAACCTAGAAACATAAAATGAACACATTTTCATAAGGAGTTTATGAACAGTCCAGTTAATTCAGAAAGTCTGCAGACCCCTTCACTTTTTTCACATTTTGTCATGTAGCAGCTTCATCCTAAAATCCTTGAAATTCATTTTCCCCTATTAGTCCACACTCAATTTCTCATAATGACAAAGCCAAAACAAAAGTTTAGATATTTTTGCAAATGTGTTAAATAGGAAAAATTTAAACATAACATTGACGTTTAGTATACAGACACTTTGCTCAGGTTCCTCACATTTCTCTTATCTATATCATCTCTGAGATGTTTTGACACCTTGATAGGAGTCCACCTGTGGTCAATTCAGCTGATTGGACATGATTTGGACAGAGACACACCTGTGGATATCAGGTCTCACAGCTGACAATACATATCAATGAGGAGGAAGGAGCTGCCTGCAGAGCTCAGAAGGCTGCAAAAACATTTCTGATGCATTGAAAGTTTCAAAAGCACAGTGGCCTCCAATCAATCAGACTTTTTTGTGTCGTACTTTTCATGTAAACAACAATAACAGGAACTGAGGAAACACTATTGTGAGTCCCATAAATCTGGAATGAGGAAACACCAAAGCTTAGAATTGATTATCCTCCTGGAAGTTTATTGATTTTTTGATAAGAAGGAATAAAGTAATGCTTCCTGCTTTATTTATTAAACAGGACTTTGTCATCAACACTGTGGAGTTCACACATAAGTGTTCAATTAAAGTTATTTTTTCCAACTTGTTTTAAAGTTCCACCCAGTCTAAAGGTAGACGTCCATGTGTTTGTGATTATAAAGCAGGTCTAGGTTCTATATTAATACTGTGAAAGTATCAAAGCCTCAGTCCACAGAGAAATGCACACAGCCTGTATTCAGACACTGAGCCTTAAAACCAGCCGTCAGGACTTCTGGAACTTTGTGATGTCACAACAAAGCAGTCACCGCTCTCAGCCACGCCACAAGCCCGATGTAACTGATGTTATTTTCTGTTAATTTAACAGAGAACAAAGGCAGCTGATTGTCTGGAGTGTTCAGTTACATCTCTAAGAACCAGGACATCTTCCCTCCACAGTCTCGATAGTGAGGCTCCTCAACAGTGCCTCCCAGAGGTGTGAGTTAATTACTGCAGTTTCAAAAACAAAGTCTGCTTCAGCTTTGTAATGTGAACTCTGAGTTTGTTCATTTCCAGGACTATACACAGTATCAGAATTAGAGGTTTAAGTTAAGTTTATTCTTATTTCTTCACCTCCAACAAACAAAGGCACTGAATTATCCCTTCACATAATATTCTAGTTTACATGCTTCACTAAAGGTCTTCATCCTAGCTTGGGTTAAAAGAATGAGGTAGATATAGAAAACTAGTTAAAGTAGCTAACTGGCTACTTGATGGTGACTTTAATATAAAAGTCATTTCTTGTAAATAGAGTTATACATGTAGGGCTGAACAACTAATCTCAATGTTATCAAAATCACAATATGACTGAGTGGAATATCCAAATCACAGGAGCTGTAATTCTTCTGATGGAGGTAAAATGTGTCACAACAAACCTTCATCAATGTAATGTAAATGCGCAGTGGTGCTACAGTACAGAAGCTGAGAAAGGCTGTACTCACTATATTCTTTTAAAGCAAAAAGTTCAGCTTCTTACAGGAGAGAAACATTTTTTTCCAAGACTTCACACAATTGTGACAAAATTTTACAAAAATAATTAACACAAAGTTTTACAATCCATTTAGTCAAACTATGCTATTGATCTATCATCTGTTTATAAATCTTTGTAAATTTTAAGATATTTATTCTAAAAAAAGATGTAAGTTTTAGCAAGAATACTATATACAAAAGATGTTATAGATTACAGAAATACCACCTTGGACATGACCCTGCTGTGCACAGTGGCAGCTACAGCTTTGAACCTTACTGTGTTATATTTTAATGTAAATTACACAAGGCCAGACAAGAGGTCAATGCAAGGCAAGTTTATTTGAAGAGCACAATGAAAACAGAAAAAGTTACAGTCAAATAAATGAAATAAAACAGAGAAAAGGACTGGTACGATATCACTTATGAAGTATTTGTAATGGAAAGAATCACTATCTCCATGAGGCTGCAGAGATCAAAAAGACATCTGGAAGGAATGGAAAATGTATAATTTCCCTGAAATTCCCTTCTTTTGTTTAAATTAATTTAATTCTTTTATCCATTTATTTATTTATTTTTATCACAATGGGACACACCCCGTTTTCTTGTTCTGTTTATTTTTATAATTGCATTATACATTTTTTTAAAAAAGATACTAAAAAAAGATGGATCATTCTGTAAAAAGGAATTAACAATGGAGACAATGTGTACTATCGCTGTCACGTGATTCCAAATAAAAGAAAAAAAGAAAACTGCAGTAGAGAAAATTAATTAAATGTACCATGAACAAATTTACTTCATTTCAAGCATGGAAAATTGTGATGTTATTTTGGGTTCAGGGATCCATTTCATGCATGGGATCTGCAAAAGAACAGATAAAATATTGACTTTAGTTACTGAAAACATAAAAATATTCTGTTCCTGCAGGATAATGTTTTCTAAAGCAGTGTTTTACACACTGTGAGTCAAAGTTCATTCTTGACCTTCCATGCTATTTCATGATATCACCCAGCACCATCTTTTGTTATGGTTGTGACTAGGGTTGTGAACGATAAACCGATGCGACCGGATCTTCGGTTCAACAAGTGAGAGATACGGCTGCATCGGTAGCAGCCTCTTCAATCGATACGAATTATCAATGAATTCCTAGATGAATTGGTTATAGAGTCATGGATATGGCGAGACTTTGAATCGGTTGGCGGCATTACACACGTGCCAGGTCTCTAAAACAACGCGAACAAAGTTTGTTGTTACTATTCTGTGCTACTTTTACCTCTGGAGTTCCCATCCAACGATTCAGCCAGACTTTTTTTTGGTCCATGTCTAAAAATAAATACATTGACATGGGATTTTGTTGTTCTGTTTTTTTTTTTTGGCAGTGCCAGTCTTTTACATATTTAAAAAGAAACTATTGTACTGTCACTTTCATAGACTTGGCTTCTTTATTATATAAAATATCTACAACAAATATTAACCATAGGATCAAATCGTATCATTCTTACACTGTATGATATCGATTCGTATCGAATCGGTCTGTAATAAAAGGATATTGTTTTTGAATCGAATCGTGTATCTAGATGCATATCGAATCATTTATCACAGAGAGATGTGCAACCCTAGTTGTGACTGAGAGAGCCCTAGAGGCAGAAGTATCACACTGTGCGTTTTTCAAGCTCTCTTTTGGGACAGCTGCTCTTGGGGGGCAGGCACTCAGCGTGCTCTGTGTCAGGATGTTTTGCTCTTTGGGATCACAAACTAGCTTTAGTGGAGTGAAACAGCCCAGAAGGACCTTTGAGCTACTTACACTGACACCTGTAAGACACCTCCAGGTACTTGTAAGTGCCGACACAGGGGTCTCCGAACAGGGAATTGCTCGCTTTGACAGTGCAGCTGCTTTTCCCGTTACAGCTGTGGAAGCAGAGTGATGTGAGTGAATACAGGCTTGAATGTGCACTGGAGAATGGGAACTGTATGTATCAACATATGGCATTCATCCCTCCTGTTTTACAGAAAGAGTGGGCAACCGCACCTTTCAGCCACTTTGTTAGTGGGCCTTGAGCACTGGACGTTTCGGACCTGACCGGCAGGACGTTGGAAAGAGCAGGTGGTCTGGTCCCGACGTCCGTAATCAGCACCGTACACTTGAATGACCTGCCCCTCATCTGACAAGAAGAGGAGGAGCAGTAAGACGTTCAGGTGAGGGTTGAAATGCTAAGAAAACATAACCACACATTTTATCACATTAAAAATAATTCAGATCTTACCACACTGCAGGGTGGCCAAGGAGTGCTCACATGTGACACTGTGGACTGTCAAAGTGACAAGAGTCACATTAGACATGTTGTCCTGATCAAACTTAACGGTTTGTGTAACTTTTATTAAACACACAATCGAGACTGACTTGCTGGGAAGCAGGCGTAGGTGGTGTCCAGGTATTTGTAAATGCCTCGGCAGGGGTCAGAGGTACGGACAACGTTTGTGTTGAACTCGCACACTTTCTTGCCATCACACCTGCAGAGAGACAACACACAGCTCATTTCCAGATTTATTCAGTCACAAACTTCCCTCACAAATCTGTATCACAGAGACTCACCCTCAGTCAGTCTAAGGGAGTGTATGAAATGTATTGTTGGGGGGAGGGGTGCTGAATCTAATATTTAATTCTATGAAACAAATGCACCTCAGCATTATTTACATGCTATTTACATGCTAGCAGTACTATGAGTTTGTACTAATGTTGGCTGAATACTAACTTCAACATGCTCAGATAATTGCAATGCTCACTGCTGATAGTGAGCAGGTTTAATGTTTTCCATGTTTACCATCTTGGTGTATCAAAATGCTACATTTTTATAATTAGAATTAAATACAAAGCTGATGGGAACGTCATTAGCTTTGCAGGTACTGCATGTGCCAGCCTGAAGACTGCAATTTTCAATTCAATTCAATTCAATTTTATTTGTATAGCGCCAAATCATAATATACATTATCTCAAGGCACTTTACAGGGCAAGGTCAAGACTTTAATTTGGACAAACAGGCACTGGAAGAAAACTTAGAAGATCACCAAGTTTTTACAATTCATACTGAGGAGGCCACAATTTTCAAATTTCATGGCGATCATTTCAATATACGTTTACAAGTCCACAATGTCCTTCCCCACACCTGCATCTGATATAATAACTGGCTCAGTTATCAGCCTTACTACTTGTGACATAGTGCACACCTGAGTAAGAGGGGGGACTAACTGCATCAACTGTCAAGTGTTTTTTTTGTAATTTCAGTGAAGTAGTGGGGGTGTACCTTGTCTTGAGGACACCCAGAGTGCCCTCCTGAGAACACGCTGTATTGGTCAGCTGGTTTGGAGGTCTGCCCTCGCTGCAGGTCTCCCTGTCTGCACGTCCATACAGAGCTGTCACCACACTGATCACTCCGTCTTCTACACACCACAGAGGGAGAAATTAAACAAGGACAGAGAGGAAAAATTTTAATACAGTCAGAGAGCAAAAAAAAAAAAAAAAGAGGAAAACTTACAGAATGATTTGCTTTTGTCAGAACAGACAAAGTTAACAATAGTAAATTCATTCCAGTGCTCTATTCATGATGCTTCAGTTACATAGTCTAAGAAACAGCCTACATACAACATGTTTTTACCATTAAACTGCTCGATTTAGATGCACATTGAGGGGCCCCGAACAGCCTGGGGCCTCACACAGTTGCCAGTTCACAAGATGCACCTCTGGGTGTGTGGGTGTGTATTAATGAACTCCATTTGCATGCACAGCCTTATTTCTTAAATGCCACGTACCACAGCTGAGGCGTTGGACATTGTTGAGGGAATCACAGGTGATCACCCTCTCTGTGGACAGGGGGGTCACAGTGGGCTTATAGTGCTGGGGGCAGGTGAAGCCTGGAATGAAAAGTTTGTTTTATAAATTGTTTGTTAGTCCCCAAAATAAGTTTCAAAAACACACAATCACAAACCGAAGCGTCTCACATGGAGGCTGAATTATCTACACGTTTGACCAAATGATGCAAATAATGTAATAATTATCTATCAAAATGGAAGTATAAGCTTAGCATAAAGACACATGATGAAAAAAGGTGTGCAAGCACTGTCATACAGCAATTAAAAACATCATTTACCTAAACCCGCGAGAAGACATGTTGCTGCCAGCACTGAAAGAGAAACATTTAACTGTCAGACATAGTTAATTTCATTTATCTTGTAATTTCTGGGTAAATCCACTTCAGCAGTGTTCAGTGAATTAATGGGAAAAATGTCAAACAAGCTGAAACCTTCTTTGTCATGATGACAGTTATGAAAAAGGCAGCCCCACCCCTCCTGAGAGCAAGATAATAATAATATAATAATAATATTATTATTTATAACTCAGCCTCTTCAACAAGAAAGCAGAAATCTTATCCAATCAAAGATTCAAAGATTCAAAGAAGAACTTATATAAACACAGACGGTCGTGTACTCACCCAGTGTGCTGCTGAGTCTGAAGAGGAGCATGGTTTCTGTAGCAGGTTATCAGCTAGACTGAATGTAGATTAAATGGGAATACCTGTATTTATACTGCCGGGTCAAGATGTACACCTGGCTCCCACCCAACTGTAGCTGGAATTTATCATTTACTGGATGTATGCAAATCAGTAGATTAGGTTAATTGTGATTGGCACCAGCACCACCTCCCATGCACAGGTCTTTTATCTTGGCTTGCTCTTAAAAAACATGTGTATGCATTGTGAATAGAATGTGTGAGGTGATTACAGTTAGTTATAGGTTGAATAGAGAGGGGAAAATTATAACACCACCCATCAGCCAGCTGTCCACAATAGAGCAGAATAAAGTGAGGCAACAGTGGAAGCAAGACCAAAGAAAGTACAGGGGAAGGAAAAGACCTGTGGAGGAAATTTTGAATTTCACACCAGAGTCAATGGATAAATCCCCCATAGCTGAACAGCTTCAATCGAACCCCCCTGACACTGATACAGAGAATATTGTCAGTTTAGATCTAGCGACACAGAGGATCCTCAACACCACAGAGGGTAGCAAGCAGTAACCTGAACTTTTGTGTGTAGTTATGTGTTCCAATCCTAAGGTTTTAAAATCATTTGGTTGCGCCATATGTAATTTTTCAGGTGATGAAGTCAAAAAATGAATTTAAAAACTTTGAAATGTTGCTTTACAAATAAGACGTGTTTGAAATTTCAAAAATGTGCATTATATCCATTTTGAAAAGACTTTTAAAAAAAACTTTTTTAAAGCTTTATTTGTCATTGACCCTTGAAGAGGCCAAAAACGCAGCAATGTGTCTTTGTCTAACAACAGGATTATTGTGTTGAGTCGTCTATTGGAAAGACCACAGTGATATTTAAACATTTCTTATTATTACTACAGTATGTGATAGGTGTTGAGAAATTTCACTTAAAACCAGATGGTGGTGCAAGAGGAGAAGTCAGGGGATCAGTTAACTCAATGGGCTTCATCGTCTGGACACGACCTCGACAAAATATCACAGCAATTTATACAATAGTTGTTGGGATGTTTCAGTCTGAACCAAAGTGGCTGACTGACAATGCCATGCCACTATAGGATGACTCAACAGAGGAAAAAGTGTTGGGTTGTTTTTTTTTCCACTGTTCCAGATGAGCTTTGTGGTATGCTTAAAATGAGGACAGCGCCATCAACAATGTCAAATATGTGGTTCCTCCCAAGTTTGGGTGCCAAAACAGTTTTTGTGAGACGCTTCTTTGTATCTTCATTTGATTAGCACCTGCAGAGCTTGTTTGTCCGGTGGGCCTGATTTTTTTTAAAATATAATCTTTACCTGTTTGCCCCATGTAGGATTTCCACCGTTAAAAAAAGATTTTTTCTGGGGATTTATTACATTTTCCAAAGTGTTGAGACATGACCATTTTTATGATCCAAGCACCACAAGAGATTGCAACTTTGCAGAAAGATAAACCAAAGTAAGACATTTTCAATCCCCAGGCACCACTATTAGCAAACTACAGCTAAAGATTACACTAGTAGTAATCTACTAGTACACTTGTTTACAAACGCTCACTTGAGTGCAAGTGAATGTTTGTACCAAATTTGAATGAATTCCCCTGAGTTGGTAAAGAGATATCATGTTCACAAGGCCAAAACGGTGTTTTGTGAGGTCACTGTGACATTGACCTTTGGCCAACAAAATCTAAATCAGGTCATCCTTTCGTCCAAGTGAAGTGTTTGTGGCTAATCTGAAGAAGTTCCCTTAAACTGTTAATAAGATATCTTGTTCACCGGAATGAGATGGACAGACAGACAACCTGAAAACATAATGTAATGTAAAGTATAACGGTGTAAGTGTACCTGATGGTAGCTGATCCACAGAGACACACAGGAAATGTTCTGTTTTTCTGAAAGAGAGACAAAAAATATTTTATCTGAGAAAACATATTTTATCACAGGAGGGAAATCCCCATGTCTGGTGAGGTTCAAATCTCAGGATCAAAGAAACCTGACAGGGTTTATAAGGACAGATCTTCTGCTTCTTGACAACCTGCCTATTTGTTCTTCATCCTGTGTCAGACATCACTACAGCTAAGGTAACGTTTATAGGTTTTCTACCTATCAACTGAATTTCTCATATACAGTATATCAATAGTTAGTTCTCTTAGGTCATTCAGGCTTACAGTACATCAGGTCACTATGTTCTGGAAAAGACGACACATTCAGTTTGTTTTGTTGTATGTATTTCCACAGATGGCATCACGTTTTCACTCTGTTTTCCTCCTCTCTCTGATGAGTACGCTGTTAATTGTAGTAGGTAAAATTCTCTGATATTTCCTCAAAATCTAGTATATGGACCGCTTATGGTCAAATCATCATACATACAAATCAAATACATTTAGAGGGAAACTTTAACTGCTGTACACTGTTCCTCCTCCTGCAGAAATTATCACCAGTAACAAAGACATAATATTAGTCCCATCACTATTACTGTACCATTGCATGTGTTTTATAGCAGAGATAAATCAGTGTGACTGTGGGAGCCAATTTAAACTATGTGCTCTTTATGTCCTCAGAGATCGGTCTCAAATGAAGTCAATGCGCCAGGTTAGGTGTTCCTATTTATACTTGAATTTCTTTGGATGTTACATTTACAGTTAAGCTTGATGGCAGAAGTTCATGCAGAGTTTTACCTTGTGTGTTTCGCTCAGATAATTTATCAGTTGTTTTTACATTGTTTTATTTAAATGTCTACACTAATGTACTTTACTATTGAAGTAGCAGTATGTCTTCTTAGGTTGTCTGCTGCAACCTGTTGACAACCAGAGAGTTAACGTCATTAATCCCCTTATGTGGATTAATGACGTTCACTCATATAACCATATATAGACTATAATACACTGGGCCAGACAAGGTGCCTGTCAGACCCAACAGCTGACAGGTGTGCCATAAAGGGCAGGGCTTTCTGAAACATGAAAGACTCCACACTCAGTGTTACATGTGTCTGAGATGAACCTCTGCCAACAATTATTTTCTTTATTTCTTTGAGCATAATTACAGCTTGTTTAATGCTAAATTGCCCCTGGTTAAAACTGCCACAGTCTGATTCTAGTGTGTGTGTGTGTGTGTATGTGTGTGTGTGTGTGTGTTGCTGGTGTTCAGTCAGAGTGCAATTTTAGAGGCTGTGCGATTGGTATGCTGTGACTTTTACAGATATATATAAAGAGAGACCAAAGCAACCCCCTTCCCCCTCCCAAAAAAATAAAAAAATATATGTGCAATTCAGCTGTTTACTACACCAGTGTCAAAAATATGGAGCAGACTGAAACATACCTTTTCATGACAGCAGTAGCAGCAAATCTCTCATAATTCAGGGCCCGTCCTGTCTCATGGTTTTGTGCTGTCTGTCTCTCCTGAGCTCAGAGTCTCTCTCCTCCATCTTGCTGCTCTTTA
The DNA here is from genome assembly GCF_046630095.1 of Trachinotus anak. Lineage (NCBI taxonomy): Eukaryota > Metazoa > Chordata > Actinopteri > Carangiformes > Carangidae > Trachinotus > Trachinotus anak. Next base: position 1,583,752 of record NW_027273873.1, read on the forward strand.
CCCGGACATCTTCACCTTACTCCTTCCTGTCTGAACAAGTTTTAGGATTATTCTTCTAAACTGACAGTAAACATATCAAATGTGCAGTATGGAGGAAACATATCTAATATTTACTGTTAAATGACACTGACACAGTCCAACGACAATGTAGAATCCAGTATTTTCCCGCCTCAGTGTTGTTAACCTTCCTGGCTCATCTTCTGGACTGTAGCTGAAGCTCAGAGATGCAGGAACTTCGGTCTTGAGGAGTCGTAGCTTTTATTTACTGACAAACAGCCTAAAGTGAACATTCAAAGAGCTGCTACGTTCACTGCTAACTGCTAACTGCTAACTAACGAGCTAACGTTCTGCTCCGGCCGCCAGCATCACCGCTCTCTCTCCGTTTCTCTCTCTTTCTCTCCCGCCACGCACACAGCCTCCGTTCGGAGTTATTCCTTAAAGGAGCTGCTCTGCTCTGTAACAATATTCTGTCTCAAACTGGTCACATTTACAGCAGATCCTCCACACGGATGATAAATCGATGACAAATGGTTCGTTTACTTGCTACAGCTTTACCTTGGTGTTAATGCGGAAGTTTTGTTTCTGCACACGTCTGCGCATGCGTGTAATTCGCGCCGTATCATAACTGACCTCAGAACGGTGGAAACTGAAACACAGACCGTTTGACCACAGCCACACCTGTCAGAGAGCCCAGGATTATCCTCAGTGCACATAAGTGCATCACGACTGTATCTTGTATGAACATGAAGAAAGATTATTCCAGAGTAGATATGTTTCTATCTACTGGAACTGGGTGTGACAAATAACCAAATAAAACCTTGAGAGAAACGATGGAAGTGAAAAGTGCAGCTTCTTACAGGAGAGAAATATTCCTGGAGGGACAGATTTGGCTCACAGACCTCCACTTCAAATCCAGTTGGGGACCTCTTCCTCATTTCCTGCTTAGTGTCTCTCCACTTTCGCTGGGCCTATCTAATACCTGAAGACCTGTCTGATGAACACACCTGTAGTTTGTGTTAATGTGAGTATGTGAGGGTGGCCTTTCCTTTACCTCAACAAGATCTTATTTTCTATCTAACATAACAATTGCGTTGCGGTTCCTGGCTGTCCTCCTGATTGGACTCGGTTCAGCTCTCGCTGTTTCATCTTCCAAAACCGTGTCAAAGGTATGGGTGATGCAGAGGTACTGGAACAATATAATCACATGGTGCTTCTGATGTGGGACTAAAACTTAATCCATCGCTGTTGGTGCAACACTTGAGTCCGTTTATATAGTCCGTATCATAGGACAGGATACCAGTGTGTTTGCTACTTTCACTCTCTCTGTTTACATGCACTCACTCCTTCCCTCTCATTTCTTTACCTTGGCTTCTCACTGTGTCTCCCTCATCAACGTATCTGCAGCTCTCTTGGTGGGAATGTGGCCTCGGTCCACAGCGCAGAGGAACACATGTTTCTTAGGGAACTAATTCACAAAACGTCTGGCTCATATTCATCTGCCTGGATCGGATGCTATGACGGCATAAAGGTGAGACTTTTAGCAACACAAAGGAGCTGATGCAACTGTGGCCTGTGCTTGTAGAAGTAAAGCTGTGCTGTCTCTTCCAGGAGAGAACGTGGATGTGGACTGATGGCTCAAAGTTTGACTACCAAGCCTGGGGTCTTCACGAGCCCAACAACAATGGAGGAGCAGAACACTGTGTAGAGATGAACAAGCTAGGTACAAATATAATTTCTTGATTTAATGATGGTGATTTGTATATGGGAGAGTTTTGTTTTGTCAAATTTATCAGTCTATTTCAAAAATGAAGTTTTCAGCTGCACTTCACAGCAAGTTATTTTAGCACAGGGGCTAACTAGCTAGTTTGGGAAATGTAACATTGCTATCATCTGTGCATTGACCCACTCAAAACCCTTCTCATTAACATTACCCTAAATCACACACATGTGTATTCATACGGTGTATATACAGACACTAATACAGAATATCTGTACAGAGTACTCTGCTCGGCAACTTGCAAATCTACTACCTTTAAGAGAGCACGTCCTTCAAACTGTTAAATCCTTGCAGATACATAGATGGAAAGTTATGGCAATCATAGCTAGTGGAATCACATACCAGACAAATTCTCTCACACTAACATGAATCTGGGCAGAGATGGTAATCAGACTTCAAATTCCCCTCCAGACAATGATGTTTGGATGTTTCAACCTCTGTAAAAAATGCTCTGCTATGATTAATACTTTGTTTGGTTTGCCCTTATACAAAGTGAAAAGAATGGAAAACTGTGGCTGGAATCACATCTACTCTGACTTCCTGACTGAGAAACCTGGATCAGGCCTTGGCCCCGCCCACCACCTGCTGGCTCCAGGTGTCCAGGTGACAGAGCAGAGAGGATGAAGATGTTAGAGGAGGAAACATCAGAAAGACTCAGCCTCATGTTGGAGCCTCAGTCAGACCCAGACTCAGATGAGGAGTCTGTTGAGACCAGAATCAGAGACTAGCAGACGGATCAGAACCGTTAGCGTAGTTAGCATCTTTCATTTGTTCATGTTGTTTGTTAGCTTGTAACTGACAGTGGCTGACACAGTGTTAGTGGTTGTGCTAATGCTAACTCATTGAGTTAGGACAGTTTGTGAGCTTCTGTTAATCCTAGATACAGACTAGTCCATTGCAGTTCTCTTCACCAACTCTATTTCACACCAAAGAGACTTCATAAATATAATTTCTGAAGTATCACAGTTGGAGGGCTGTACCTGCTCACGTTCAAAAGTCAGTACCTTTTGGTGTGACGTCTGTGGCACTGTGACTATAATTACAGGATTCACCCTCTCACTGGATCCCAAACTTTACTGATTAGAAAATTTTATCACTATAAAGTGTAAAACAATGATATCAGGTTCTCATTTCTTTAAAAAGATCACTGACACTCTCAAAAAGGGATGCATCATATTCCTAACAACATGGACACATAGACATCACCAGTATCAGATTATCTCTAACCTTGGTCAGTTTTAATTGTTATCACAACTTATTAGTCGTTAGTCCTCTATAAACAATTTGGCATTCCCTTCACAGGCCATTGTTGTGTGTTTTTCTTGACTCACAACCTTTGAGTAACTTCCCAATATGTGGATGGGACAGGAGGGGAATGTGGAGCTGTGTTTAAGAGAAATGTTTGTCTACTTAATTACACAAGAGATATTTTTACTGTAAAAAGCAATCTGTGCTATGTGCTTCCTTCCTCTCTCTGTTCTTACAGGTAAACGCTGGAACAATGTCCCGTGCTCCTTTCGAAGACCTTTTGTTTGTGTTAAAGACTTGTGATCCCTTCTGCTGCTGACTGTTAAATATGTCTCATGAATCCCTGATGTTGTGTCAGGCTACAGTGACAACAGTGTGAGCTCTACTGACATTTTTTTTTCCTTCTGAAAATATGCAAAAACAAAAACGTATTTTTCGAGATCAAATGCAATGATTGGTTTAGTTAAATTTTGTCTTTTGGTCATTATCATAAGTTTTAATAATATAAACTTTAAGTAAAATATTAAGAAAAGGTGTAACTAATTGAAATATTCTATTACTAGTGGAAGTCATGCACTCACAAAAATAAAAGTATCAGCATCAAAATATACTTAAAGTCCCAAAAGTAGAAGTATTCATTACAAACATGTTTTCCATTACTGGATCATAATAATTGATGCATTACTATTTCATGTCCATCTTGCTGCTGGTGAAGGTGGGGGTGATTTTAATGAGTGTATATGCTGCTGGACAGCTTGTGAATCTTCTCCCAGAATCAATAAAGTATTATCTTAACCCACAGACTTGATTTGTTGATAATCTTTTTCCTCCAGTAAAAAACGGGCCTATAGTTAATCTGTCAGCAGTTACCCACGTTGTTACTTTTGTAACCATGACAACAAAGATCATCTAATGTTGAGGAAGCACTTATTTCAACCCAAATCACCGTCTTTCCCTAAGCTTAACCAAGCCATGACTGCTAAGATCTATTCTGAAAGAATCTGGGAGCCGGTGGAGTGAAGCTAAAACTGGGGTAATATGCTCTCTTTTCCCTGTTTTAAGAGTCTAGCAGCAAAGTTCTTAATAACCTGAAGTCTTTCAATTGACTGCTTTGGAAGAGCAGTAGAAAGAGTAATAATCTGATCTATTTGAAATAAAAAAAGCATAGAATGCAAAGAATTTGTGAATTTCAGCATTTATGGTTCATAATATCATTAAAAGATTCAGAGAATCCAGAGAAACCTTGAAGCTAAAGGACAAGGCCCAAAACCAATATTGGATGGACGTGAGCTTCGGGTCCTCAGGTGGCGCTGCATTAAAAACAGACACCATTCTACAGTGGAAATCACTGCATGGGCTTGGGAACACTGAAAACTATTGTCTGTAAACACAGTTTGTTGCTTCATCCACAAATGCAGGTTGAAACTCTACCATGCAAAGAAGAAACCAGATCTAAACATGATCCAGGAATGTTACTGACTTGCAGTTACCTGGGCGGTAGTAAGAAAGCAAACTGTGATAGAAAATTACAAATAAAAATAAAAAACATCTCATGACACTTTCATACTGTCAGGACATGTCCAAACACTTCCTGACTAAGGCGTGTAGATTTCTGAAGAACTTCAGTGCAACAGGGTGGAGATTCATAAGTGAATGAGACTTTACCACAAGTTAAGTGTAAACAGCTTTCAAAACATGGTGGGAGGAACATCCTCAAGGCCCTGAAGTCAATAACAGAGCTTTGTTCTAACACATACAGATATGGCTAAAGTTTCATTGTTGTTAAAAGAGGTGATGCAACACAGTGGTAAACATGACCCTGTCCCAACTTTGTTGAAATCTGTTGCTGGCATCAAATTCAAATTGAGCAGATATTTTTCACAAAACAATAAAGGTTCTCAGTTTCAGCATTTGATATGTTGTCTTTGTTCTATTTTCTTTTCCTTTTTGTTGACAACAAGCACATCCATGCAGTGCATCACTCCTGCAATTCCAGACATAAACAAACATAAACATGAACAACGTCAGGGGCATTGCAGACGAAAGGGTACTTTTCAGTTGTTTTTCTCAAATTGTCCATTAGATGGCGTCACTTTTCAATTATAGAGTCCATTTGCTCCAGTTCTTGTTGAAGATATGTCTTTTACTTTTTAATTGGTATGCCAGTTTTTCCATTGAATAAATATCCTGGATGATTTCAAACCAGTGCTCTTTCCCTGGAGGTTCAGTTTTGTACCAGTTTCTAGTTAGAGCTTTTTTTAGCCGCCAAGAGTAAACTTTTTTAACAGATACCTGTCTTTTTTTAACAGTTTCTCCAATGTTCCCCAAGTACATCACCACACAGCTATTTCGAATACTATGACCCATTATGTCATTAATAATTGTATTTACAGTTCTCCAGAAAGGTGCGAGCTTCGAGCAGCTGCAGAAGACATGAGTGTGGTTGCTCTCCTGATCACCACAGAGCCTCCAGCGTGGTCGTGTGTTGAAACCAAACCTACCTGCCTCTCTGTATGTTGTGCTATCAAGTTTTTTGTTATTCTGAAGAATTCTTGAATATTAGTTTATGGAGCATCATGAGTATCATAGTGCAGAAACATGACTGTTATTATAGTAACCATGGCAATGAAGGTATGATGCTGTTGGTACAGTCAATGTGTTTATTATTGTAACCATAACAACAGAGGTCCAGTATGCCTACCACCGTTGGGGCGCTATTTTAATTGATCAATATTTGTGATGAGTTCGGGCAATTAATTATAAATATACAGTTTTTCTCTAGAGAGTAAAGCAAACACAATTCCACACATAAAACAGTGAGTAATTAAACATCAGAGCTCTTTATTTCAATCTCAGAGCAAACCAAGTTTCATCATCGTGACTTCTGTCTGAAATGATCCTTGCTACTTTTTTCCAGTGCTCCAAATTCTCCTTCCATTCTGGTCAAGAACCAGCTGACCTTCATTAGTCAAGGTCAGGCGCATTCTGCTGGAGCATTGGTTTGAGTAGGTGCCAGAGGCCCACACAGCCTGATCTTCTTTGGTGTACATCACCAGGTTGTTATCCTGTTGCAGAAGGATTCGGAATGGGTTTTTGCCGTGTGTATCCGATGCCCAGATGGGAGACCAGGTGTAGATGACAAAGTTTCCGTCATGCTGTGAGGGGAAAAGAAATTATGAAGTTCAAATAGAAATATGTTTTTTCTTAAATATATTGATTTAAAAATAATACAAGTAAGAAATGTTATGCTGCAAAAATCACACATTAAATCACAATAAAACAAATCCTCTGACTCATTAGGAGGGACAGGTATTTAAAGTATACTGTATAGTTTGATAGACCTACATAAGAATATTTGCTTCCCACCTGGAAGACGGCTTTGTAGTTTCCGTCTTCACTGGTGAGGTACTCGCCCTGACGCAGCTCCTGGTCAGTGCTGATCGAGTTCCTGTTCATGATTCTGGTGCCAAAAGGGTTAAAACTGGTTTAGTGAGTCAAGCCTCCACCAGTTCCTGCTTTTGTCAGAGGACTCCTCTGGTGTGCACATCCACATGAACACTGTCCTCCTGTATACAATAGGTCGTCTGTGCAGCAGGTTATGACCTGGGCTGCATATTCAAAAGTAACACATTTAACTTATTAACTTGAATTGTTTATATTATTCTTTTTTTTTTTTTTTTAAATGTCTGACAATGTCCTCGTTAATATGTAATCACAAACTTTAGGTCCTTTATTACAATAAAGAATACTAAATTTCATTTTTAAAACATAGACCCTTTAAAACCAGTGATGTGTAATTGGATCCCTTCACAGTCACTTCCCTTCTCACTTTTACACTGACGAACACTGCGTTACCTTCTTCATACAGTATTACCCTAAATATCCTGATGCAATATGACATGTTTTAATAAATGCTGTAACACACAGAGAGACTGTGTTAACATGGGAATAAACTCTGACAAGGCAAGCTTCAGGATGTGTCAAATGACACATCTGAAACCTGACACCAATGTATGGAAATGTAATAGGTTACAGATTACTAATTACTCTGTTAAAAAATCAATAAATTATTGTTGTTGTTTTAATTATTTCATCACAGTAATGTAACTTATTACACCTGATTACTTTTCAGTACCATTTATTTGGTCTGTCAGTGTAGAAATTTCCCAACCTGATGATCAACCTCCAGGTTAATATTTCATGAAAACACACGAAGCAGAATGAAGCTGAAGACTGTTAGACCTCACACCTGCGCATGTTGTTCAGCTGTCGTCTGTAGAAGATTTTTAAGGCAAAGAATATATATTCAGATGGAGCCCCTTTGTAATCACCAACATTTTGATAAGTATTAGGCTGTAAAATATTACGATTACATTTATGTTGTCATTGAATTACGCAGCTCAATCCCGTTAACCAGTTACTGCATGAAACAACAGCTTCCTGCTCGAGTGGATTTACTCACCGTGATTTCAGGTAAAACTCCGCAACCGCAGGTTCACAGTTTCTCAGCGGTGCTTAAGTACCACAGGTGATGCTCAAGGGACCGCCCACCGTGACGTCACACACTGTGTGTGTGTCACTCACTGTTCAACAAACTGTTTTGTGTGGCAGACTCTGAACCTCTGTTTATTGCATGATTCTTGAAAAGTGTGACTCAGGCTGTACCTGGTGAAGTGTCTCCAGGTGGGTTTTGCTGGAGCAGTGGCCTGAGAATATAAAGAACAAGGAAGGAGGAAATAGAAAAAGCTTGTATTTTTTTGGAGACGGGGTTGTATGTTTAATGTTGAATTAAGTAAGTAATAATGAAAGTAAATAAGATACGTTTTTCCCATTTCCTTGTGCTTTGTTTGAGTCTGCAACACAAATGTGAGGAACAAGGAACAAGGAAATAGAAAAAGCTTGTATCTGACAGTTCTTTGGTTTTTTCATCAGTAAATTTAATTCAGCAGCAGCTGTGCAAATGTCCCTGCTCTGCCTCACCATGTGCAGATGTGATCTTCAGACAGTCGCTGCTGAGCCACAGTTTCCAAAGAAGGCAGAAGGAGAGTGTTGGTGCTGAGGAGGTCGTCAGTGATTTCCATAGGTTTTCATGCGTGATGCTGTGATTGAATCTACAAATACAGGTCACTGACATCTCTCGACAGCCGGTGTAGTGTTCTCTTAGAAGTTTAAAAGCAGCTCTTATATTCCCTGATCCACAAGTAATTTCAGGTAGATTTGTTACAAACAGGTGATGTAAACTTTCTCCTTTGTCGTGTAACCCTATTGGCTGCAGTGATATTTTTACTGAAGCGAAGGATCTGAAACCTTCTTCCATCACTGGACAGTAGAGATGAAGTCTGAACAACTGCAGCCTGTTGATCTGTTTCTCAGACCAAAGACCTGCTACAACTCCAGTCCCATTCCTGCTGTGTTGTATTGATGCAGTACATGAATGAATGAATGAATAAATGAATGAATCCATTCATTTATAGACAGATGTGCTGCATCTGTCTGGGAGAATATTTTAACCTCTGACTTAACTTTTGGTTCATTTTAGAAGATTCTCAATCCTGCAGACAAACAAAGTGAAGCTGTTATAATCAATGTTTTAATGACTCATTAATTATTACAGGCTCAGACTCGACCATAAGCAGAAACCCAAACGTAGGTGTGTTCATGCAGGAGACCCGGGTCCAGGTGAGGCTGACGTCACGGCGGGTCTCCTCCTCCACGGCTCTGCAGAGAGCGGGAAAACTGCGCGGCTGCTTCTCACCCGCGTGGAGTTTTAAAGTCGTTTTCGGCCGCGGCGGGTAAAGTGTCTGATGCAGCAGCAGAAGTTGTGTTTATTGCTTCCGGTGTCTCCGCCATGATCATGTGACAGGCTGTTCAGCACCTGACACACCCGGAAGTTTCTGTCATCGATGGAGACAGGTGCGTCTTTCTTCCCGCCGCTTTGAGTTACATTACTGTGATGAAATAATTAAAACAGTTACATAACTTATTCGTCTTTGACAGAGTAACTAGTAATCTGTCAGTAGTAATCTGTCACTAGTAATCTGTCAGTAGTAATCTGTAACTAGTAATCTGTCAGTAGTAATCTGTCAGTAGTAATCTGTCAGTAGTAATCTGTCAGTAGTAATCTGTCACTAGTAATCTGTCAGTAGTAATCTGTCACTAGTAATCTGTCAGTAGTAATCTGTCACTAGTAATCTGTAACTAGTAATCTGTCAGTAGTAATCTGTAACTAGTAATCTGTCAGTAGTAATCTGTCACTAGTAATCTGTCAGTAGTAATCTGTCAGTAGTAATCTGTAACTAGTAATCTGTCACTAGTAATCTGTCAGTAGTAATCTGTCAGTAGTAATCTGTAACTAGTAATCTGTCAGTAGTAATCTGTCAGTAGTAATCTGTCACTAGTAATCTGTCAGTAGTAATCTGTCAGTAGTAATCTGTCAGTAGTAATCTGTCACTAGTAATCTGTAACTAGTAATCTGTCAGTAGTAATCTGTCACTAGTAATCTGTCAGTAGTAATCTGTCAGTAGTAATCTGTCACTAGTAATCTGTAACTAGTAATCTGTCAGTAGTAATCTGTCACTAGTAATCTGTCAGTAGTAATCTGTCACTAGTAATCTGTCACTAGTAATCTGTCAGTAGTAATCTGTCACTAGTAATCTGTCAGTAGTAATCTGTCACTAGTAATCTGTCACTAGTAATCTGTCACTAGTAATCTGTCAGTAGTAATCTGTCACTAGTAATCTGTAACTAGTAATCTGTCACTAGTAATCTGTAACTAGTAATCTGTCAGTAGTAATCTGTCACTAGTAATCTGTCAGTAGTAATCTGTCAGTAGTAATCTGTCACTAGTAATCTGTAACTAGTAATCTGTCAGTAGTAATCTGTCACTAGTAATCTGTCAGTAGTAATCTGTCAGTAGTAATCTGTCAGTAGTAATCTGTCACTAGTAATCTGTAACTAGTAATCTGTCACTAGTAATCTGTCAGTAGTAATCTGTCACTAGTAATCTGTCAGTAGTAATCTGTAACTAGTAATCTGTCAGTAGTAATCTGTCACTAGTAATCTGTCAGTAGTAATCTGTCACTAGTAATCTGTCACTAGTAATCTGTCAGTAGTAATCTGTCAGTAGTAATTTGTAACTAGTAATCTGTCACTAGTAATCTGTAACTAGTAATCTGTCAGTAGTAATCTGTCAGTAGTAATCTGTAACTAGTAATCTGTCAGTAGTAATCTGTCACTAGTAATCTGTCAGTAGTAATCTGTAACTAGTAATCTGTCACTAGTAATCTGTAACTAGTAATCTGTCAGTAGTAATCTGTCACTAGTAATCTGTCACTAGTAATCTGTCAGTAGTAATCTGTAACTAGTAATCTGTCAGTAGTAATCTGTCACTAGTAATCTGTCACTAGTAATCTGTAACTAGTAATCTGTCAGTAGTAATCTGTCACTAGTAATCTGTAACTAGTAATCTGTCAGTAGTAATCTGTCACTAGTAATCTGTCACTAGTAATCTGTCAGTAGTAATCTGTCACTAGTAATCTGTAACTAGTAATCTGTAACTAGTAATCTGTTACCTCTTACAGTTCAACCTTCCGCCTTCCTTCTGTGAGTCACAGTAGTGAGTAAATGTCAGTGGGGCCTCAGTGGGGACCAGGTATTCACTGACCTCATCTTAAAATATATTTCACTGTAAATCTCTCAATATTATTAGGAGCAGAAACTGAAGGAACTTTGTTAATGAGCTGATCCAAATACACATCACTGATTATTACAGAAAATTTAATATTCCTTATCGATATCAAGGACCTAATATGTTTATAGTAACATTAACATGGACAATGTCAGACTAATTTGACCCTGGAAATTAACAATTTACAACTTTTGTTCAAAATTTACAATATACCGATTTTATTTTTTATATAGAAATGTGATATATGACAGAGTGGGATAAAGACCTTTTGTTATCCAATATACACATACTCTGGACATATGAAGATATATAAGTTTATAACATATACAAAACACTCATTGTAAAATCTGTATGTATATGTGTGTACATATATTGAAAATATCTATATGATTAATTTTTATATGGTATAACATATTGCAATTATAAAGCTATTTAATTCATATATGCAAGTTTATTAAAACAACATAGCCTACATATAAAAATTCTATTTACATATGTTTTTCTTATTAATTTCTCTAATTTTATACATGTCTGTCTTCCCATTTTGGGAAAGTGGTCTCAGACTTTTGGGCCATAGTGTATATAATATCAACATATTTTGGGATGTATATATATTTATGTAACATCTGACTGCAATATAAGCATACATACATAAACATATATATTTGTATGGCTGGACACATATGTAAATACATGAAATTGCTCCTAATTTCTAATTGTTTTTATATATTATTATTATTACATATGTGTTTTTGTTTTATGTGTACATATATGGAAATTCAATGGATGTTGTTTTTTTTTATAAAATAGCTGGTATTGATAGAACAGACATGTGAGTTGTTGTTTCTGTCTCTAACATTATGTTTTGATAAATGAAACCTTCATCCTGCCTCTCCCACAGTGTTTTTCTCCCTTTACTCCAGTTCCTGTGATGTCGTAGAAACAATGAAAATCTCCTCCTTGTTCATGCTGTAAACACTTACACACCTATATGTATACACAAGCATGTACAGACACACACATTCATGTACGCACATAGACAAGCACTGAGAGACATACACTACATATGGAACAGTACAATAAGCATGTGCCCCTTGAATTACAGCTGGGGATCCAGATTAACTTTCATATCCCTCTCTGGGTTAATAGCTCATCAGAGGAGTCCTCTGAAAAGAGCATCATCTGGTGGAGGCTTGACTCACTAAACCAGTTTTAACCCTTTTGTCACCAGAATCATGAACAGGAACTCGATCAGCACTGACCAGGAGCTGCGTCAGGGCGAGTACCTCACCAGTGAAGACGGAAACTACAAAGCCAGCAAATATTCTTATCTTGGTCTGTGCCAGTTAATTATTACATGATCCAGTTTCAAGTTCTTGATAGTATTAAAGAACTTCCTGTATAATGTAAATACACAAGAGATGAGATTTTGTGATGGTGTGACTAATGATATCCAAGTGACAGGGATAAATATTTTTTGTGTGATTTTTGCCTTTTTGTATTATTTTAAAATCCATAAATGAAAAGAAAAAAAAACTAGCAAGAGAATGTATTCTCCCCTCACAGCATGACGGAAACTTTGTCATCTACAACTGGTCTCCCATCTAGGCAACAAACACATACGGCAAAAACCCATTCCGAATCCTTCTGCAACCGGATAACAACCTGGCGATGTACACCAAAGAAGATCAGGCTGTGTGGGCCTCTGGCCCGTCCGGCAGAATCCGCCTGACCTTGACTAATGAAGGTCAACTGGTTCTTTTTTTTTTTTTTTAACTCTTTATTTATAGATCATTTTCATCTTTTAGTACAGGAAGGTAAAACAAAAAGACAAATACAAAACATTGAACAATTACCCATATTCAAGGTCCGCGGGTGATCAACAAATCCAAAAGACAAAGTATCATACCCAGTACCTGCATACAGTCTCACTCATTAGCCAAATAGGTTTGCCATTTCTGCCATCGTTTTTCCCCTAGATCTTTTTGGAGTCTGACTGAGTAAGTCATTTGCTCTAATACATGTAGTTGTTTTACAATATTTAATACAAGGTGTGTTCCAATTTGTCTCACCCAAACTGGAAAACACAAAAACCAGTCCTACTAGTTACTGTATATCGTCCACCTGCCCCTTACTCTGAGTTCTTATCTGAGTTCTCAGAGTTTTATCTGGGTTAGTTCTCAGCACAGATAAAGTTATCATGGTGGGTGATTTTAACATTCATGTAGATGTTGAATGTGACAGCCTGAGTATTGCATTTAATTCATTATTAGACTCAATTGGCTTGACATTGAATATCTAACAGTTTCTCCCAGAAACCCTCTCTTATCCGACCATTTTCTGTTACCATTTGAGTTTTCAGTCATGGACTACAGAGCATCTGGGAAAAAATCCATTACAGCAGGTGTCTCTCTGACAATACCATCAGCAAATTTAAAGAAAGGATCCCATCAGTACTTAGCCCACTGCCATGTATCAATGCAGTAGGGAACAGCTCTCTTAACTTCACATCCACACAGGTTGATGACCTTGTTGACAGGACTGTAGCCTCACTGCGTGCAACTCTAGACACTGTGGCCCCTCTGAGGAGGAAGGTAGTGAGTCAGAGAAGGCTAGCTCCATGGTACAACTCAGAAACACGAGCTTTAAAGCAAAATTCAAGGAAGCTAGAAAGAAGGTGGCGTTCTACTAACCTGGATGAATCTCTAAAGGCTTGGAAAGACAGCCTGTTGGCGTATAAAAAAAGCCTCCGTAAAGCCAGAACATCCTATTATCCATCATTGATAGAAGAAAACAAGAACAATCCCAGGTTTCTGTTCAGCACTGTAGCCAGGCTGACAGACAGCCACAGCTCTGTTGATCCATCTATACCTTTAGCCCTCAGCTGTAATGACTTTATGAGCTTCTTTACAAATAAAATTGTCTCTGTTAGAGAAAAAATTCACCATCTCCTCCCCACAGCTGGCTCAGATGTACTGTCCAGTTCAGCAGCCTCAGAGTCCACTGTAACTGGTTTATATTTGGACTGTTTCTCTCCTGTACATCTCTCTGAGCTCGCTTCAACAGTTTCTTCATCTAGACCATCGACTTGTCTTCTAGACCCCGTTCCAACAAGGTTGTTCAAAGAAGTTTTTCCTTTACTTGACACCTCTATATCAAGTCTGATGAACTTATCTTTATCAACTGGTTATGTACCGCAGGCTTTTAAAGTTGCAGTAATTAAACCTCTACTTAAAAAGCCTACTCTTGATCCAGATGTTTTAGCCAATTATAGACCTATATCCAACCTCCCCTTTATCTCCAAAATCCTTGAGAAGGTCGTTGTAAACCAGTTATGTGATTATCTGCACAGGAATGGTTTGTTTGAAGATTTTCAGTCAGGTTTTAGAGTCCATCATAGCACAGAAACAGCTCTGGTTAAGGTTACCAATGATCTCCTCATAGCTTCAGACAATGGACTTGTCTCTGTACTTGTCCTACGAGATCTTAGTGCTGCATTTGACACCATCGATCATAAGATTTTATTACAGAGACTAGAACATATGGTCGGCATCAAAGGAACCACACTAAGCTGGTTTAAGTCATATCTGTCAGATAGACTCCAGTTTGTTCATGTTAATAATGACTCCTCTATCATCACTAAGGTCAGTCATGGAGTTCCACAAGGTTCTGTGCTAGGACCAATACTCTTCAGTCTATATATGCTTCCTCTGGGAAACATTATTAGGAGGCACCAGATGAATTTCCATTGTTACGCAGATGACACCCAGCTGTACTTATCCATGAAGCCAGGTGAGACTAACCAGGTAGCCAAGCTTCAGGTGTGTCTTAAGGACATAAAAACCTGGATGACCAGTAATTTCTTACTCTTAAATTCAGACAAACTGAAGTTATTGTAATTGGCCCAAAACACCTCAGAGATACACTATGTGATAATATACTGACTCTGGATGACATCACCTTGGCCTCCAGTGCTACAGTCAGAAACCTTGGTGTCATTTTTGACCAGGACTTGTCCTTTACTTCACATATAAAGCAAGTCTCTAGGACAGCCTTCTTCCACCTGCGCAATATTGCTAAAATCAGACCCATTCTATGTCTAAAGGATGCTGAAAAGCTAGTTCATGCATTTGTTACCTCAAGACTGGACTACTGTAACTCTTTATTGTCAGGATGTCCCAAAAATTCAGTAAAAAGCCTCCAACTGATCCAAAATGCTGCAGCACGAGTACTGACAGGAACTAGGAAACAAGATCACATCTCTCCTGTGTTAGCTTCTCTGCATTGGCTCCCTGTAAAATCCAGGACAGAATTTAAAATCCTCCTCCTCACCTACAAAGCCATTCGTGGTCAGGCACCATCGTACCTTGGAGAGCTTATAGTTCCCTGTTTTCCCAATAGGACACTTCGCTCTCTAAATGCAGGTCAACTTGTGGTTCCCAGAGTTTGTAAGAGTAGAATGGGGGGCAGAGCCTTCAGCTATCAGGCCCCTCTCCTGTGGAACCAGCTCCCAGTGTGGGTTCGGGAGGCAGACACCCTCTCTACCTTTAAGATCAGGCTTAAAACTGTCTTGTTTAGTAAAGCTTATAGTTAGGGCTGGCTCGGGTATGTCCTGACCCATCCCTTAGTTATGCTGCTATAGAGCTAGACTGCTGGGGGATTCCCATGATGCACTGGGCTCTCTCTCTCTCTCTGTCTCTCTCCCCCTCTCTCTCTCGATGACTTCATGCCATTAACTTTGTATTTTTTTCTCTCCTGTAGTTTGTGCGTCTCCTCTCTCTCCCTCTCTCTGTCCTCATTCTGCAGGTCTCTCTGCCTCTGGAGCAGCAGGACCCAGATCCACCACTACTCATCATTACTATTAACCACTGTTACCTGTCATTATTATTGATAACACCATTACCTACACAGCTGTTCCTGGTCTCTCTCTCTCTTCTCTCCTCTCTCCTCCCCACCACCCCCCCCTTTTTATCTCCTCCTAAACCCAACTGGTCGAGGCAGACAGCCCCCCACCCTGAGCCCGGTTCTGTTGGAGGTTTCTTCCTGTTAAAGGGAGTTTTTCCTCCCCCCTGTTGCCAAGCGCTGCTCGTTGTGGGAACTGTTGGGTTTTTCTCTGTAACAAAGTAAGGTCTTGACCTGACCCTGTAAAGTGCTTTGAGATAATGTATATTCTGATTTGGCGCTATACAAATAGAATTGACTTGAACTGAATTGAATTGAATTAAAACTATACATTGCGTTGAGTTCTTCTGTAGGTGTGTAATTAAATATCATAACCTGTGTTTTATGTATATTTAGGGGATATCCTGAATATTCCCCATATGTTTTTAGAATTTTCATTAATAGAGGCAGGCCTGAATTAGGATTTTTTATTGTGATCAATACATTGTCTGCGTACAGAATTATTTTATATTCCTCTCCTCCCATGAATATACCTTCTAATTCTGTCCGCTGACGTATTGCTTGGGCTGAGGGTTCGATGAACAAATTAAATAAGTTGGGGCTGAGAGGGCAGCCCTGCCTGTAACCATGTTGTAAAGTTATAGAATCAGACAGACTGCCATTAACTTTAATTCTCGCAGTGGGGGAGGCATAAAGTGCCTGGATACAGTGTATAAAATCCTTACTAAAATTAAACCTCTTCATAACTAAATACAGAAATTCCCACTCAACAGAATCAAAAGCTTTTTCTGCGTCTAAACTGAGAATGATGGCACTAATTTGGTCTTTGTTAATCTGTTCGATGGTATGTAAGGCTCTTCTTATGTTGTCCTGTGTCTGCCTAATCTTTATGAATCCCGTTTGGTCCTCGTCTATTCACAAGGGCATTACAGGTTCCATTATTTTTGCTAAAATGGTGGCATACAGTTTATAGAATGTAATTAAAACTGGACTCCAAATAAGGGAGCAGGTGATCTTTCATTGACTTATACCATTCTGGAGGAAAGCCATCCGTGCCAGGTGATTTGTTAGTGTTCAAACTTGAGATAGCTTTACTTATTTCCTCCTTTGTTATTGGTGAGATGAGTTTATCATTAGCTTCTTTACCTAGAATGGGAAGGTCTAAGGAGCTCAAAAATTCAGCAGCTGCGTGGTTATCAACCTGTTTTGATTGAGAGTATAAAGATTTATAATATCTTTCAAATGCTTTTCGTATGCTGTCCAAACTGTTAGTAATTTTATTTGTGGTAGGGTCTCTAATCTTGTGGATGGTGTTTTCTGCCTGTTGTTTTTTGAGCTTCCAAGCCAACAATTTTGCAGCCCTAGGGCCAGCCTCGTAATATCTTTGTTTCATGAATCTTATATTTTTCTCCACCTCCTCACCTAGTATTTTATCTATTTCCTGTTTAGTATGTCTAATTTGTTGTATAATCGAGGGTTCTTTATTTGTTGTGTATTTGTTCCAGGTCTCTCAGTTTTTCCTGTAAACCAATTAATTTTTGGGTTTTCACCTTTTTAAGTGCAGCTGTCCTGGCTATAATCTTCCCCCTAAGAACCGCTTTAGCCGAGTCCCATAATATACTGGGGTTTACTTCACCATTATTATTGTCCTGCATGTATAATGCTAAGTCCTTCTCTATTGAATTTCTAAAGGTATGGTCATTTAGCAAACCGGTGTTAAGTCGCCATAAAGTTTTTCGCTGTCTACCATCTAAATGTAAAGTTAGAAAAATCCCTGAGTGGTCTGAAAGATCCCTCTGACCTATTCTGCAATATTTCAGCCTATGTAGATCTTTGTTATACATGAAAAAATAGTCAATCCTTGAGTGGGCTGTGTGTCTTGCAGAATAAAAAGTATAACCTGGTGTCGGGATCTCAAGCCATGGGTTCTGAGAAGAACAAAGGAGGGGCCTGCATGCCCTCCAGAAGCCTGAGTCTCGAGCCAGGCCTTGTGGTAAGAACAAAGGAGAGGACTACATTTCCCTCCAGGCTATGGAGCCAAAACCACCCCCACAATTCACACCTATGTGTAAATTGGAGTTTGAAAGAAAACTCCGCACCGGCATTGGCTGAGGCCAGGCATTCCCAGCAGGGGTCCCCGGTGACGTCACTCAGGTGATAACCCTCCTCCTGCGCTTATTCCTGGGCACCAGGTACAGTAGAGAGCTCCTCCAGCTCTCTCCTGCTGAAAGGGAGCAACCTGCCAACATCTGACCTTTTCCAGAACTTCTTCAGGCCCAGGTCACAGTCTCCAACCCGCGGGCCGAGCACAGATGCTGTTTCTCTTCTTTAGGATCCAACATGGATCTCTGTGCAATCAGCTGATTTCACGTCCTGTGAGGACGAGCCGACTTTGTTAAAGACAAAGTTCACCGTCTCTCATCTGTGATCTTCCCGCTGCCGCCGAGGAACTCATCACTGTCACCGCCAGGAGAGAGACACGACCCGCCGAGCTCCAGCCGAGGACCGAGCTGTGGAGACCCAGAGACTCTCTGTCCTGACTCCGGAGGACCGGAGCCGCTCACAGTAAGAGGCTGATGTCTGGGCAGAGACACAGTTAGTGTAGCTGTTGTATTGTTGTATCTGACTGATAAGTGCTGCAGATCCTGTTGTTTAGATCGTTCACTGTGATCCGCTCAATAAGCCAAATATCTAATTTGAGATATTAATTCGAATTTGACAGCATTTGAAATCAATATAGCTACTCCCCTTCTTTTTCCTTTCTTATATGATGAAAAGAAGGTGTTTCTAAACCCCATCTTTTTAAGTTTTTCATGTTCAGCTCCTGAAAGGTGCGTCTCCTGCCAAAATGCCACATTTATCTTTTCCCTTTTTATTTTAGCTATCATTTTGCTTCTTTTGACCGGGTTATTCAGCCCATTTACATTCAGAGACAGTATATTATAGTGTTGATAATGCGTCAGTCTTACATTTGTGACATTCTTGTATCGCCCCGGACAAGTGGTAATAAACAGTATAGAACAGTGAACTGAACTTCCAACAGAAAAGCTGTCATGTTGCTTTAGACAGTGAGGGGGCTGGCCACAAGGTGGGGCCCTCAGTAGTGGAAAAAAAAAGAAAAAGTTTGGTGGCTCTGTCTTTTGCCCATGGGCATCAGCCTATGTTTTAATTAGACATCATTATAATGAGATAATGGGGAAATTATGATTAGGCTAAATGTCTCACTCATCCCTTGCTGTGGCTCCTGGTTCCGTCCTGCGGTACTCCTTCAACCTCTCCCGGATCTGCTCCTGGAACCGGTGCTTTTCTCCACCGGGTCAGGCCTCCGTTGTCTTCCAGGGTAGAAGCCGAGCCAGCGTCTCCGAGATGTCTTTGCCCTTGGCCGGGGACCTCGCCCACCGTGTGTCCTGGTGTACATTACAGGGTCCGTTTCAAAAAAGCAGCATCCTTGTTAGTGGGTCTGGAAACGTACGCCATTATCTCGTAGTATTTTCTTGATGGGTTTATATTCCCTCCTTTAGTTCTGCACCTCGGTTGCATAATCATGGTCAAAATACACCTGTTTGTTTTGGACACGGAGCTCTTTTTTCCAGGCGGCGTGAAGGGTCTTTTCTTTCCTTAGACAGAGAGCTGGAGGACGCAGACCACCACAGAGCGTGGCGGGGCCCTCGGCGCCATGGCGCGGTGTGCGCGCTCCATCCCCAGTCCTCGGCCGGGTTCATTCCCCAGCTCCGTCTTGATGAAGTTTTC
Organism: Trachinotus anak; assembly: GCF_046630095.1. NCBI lineage: Eukaryota > Metazoa > Chordata > Actinopteri > Carangiformes > Carangidae > Trachinotus > Trachinotus anak. The sequence goes on from NW_027273873.1 coordinate 1,603,116, forward strand.
AATAAAGGTCACTGCCGACGTGCCCCCGGCGTCCTCGGAGATGCCACAGATCCAGATGTTGTTGCGCCTGGAGCGCCCCTCCAGATCGGTCCCTTTTCCCTGTAGCGGCCGCTGGTTAGTGAGCAGCGGGGTCACAGCATCTTTGACTCCGAGGTCCCATCTTTCCATGTCGAGCATGTTTTCCTCCTCCTTCAGTTTGACCTGTCACATCTGGTATTTTCCGGTTTACTTCTGATTCCAATCCACACGTTTCCATCTCTGCGGCCGCCATCTTGTTTTGGAGCTTCGCTAGCTTCAGCCTCCGTCTCGGATTCTCTTTCAAAGTTACTGCGTAGTTCATACCCTCCTTTCTTGACTTTGTCCCCATTCATCGTCGAAGCGAGATGTAATTTGTTCGTTTGTGTGTCGTATTAATGAAAACTGGATTTGAGGCTGATGCCCGGAGCTCAGTGACTAGCTGCCATGCTGTGGAAGTCTGAAGGTCAGCGGGTTCCTGAGCAGGACGGAGGAGAATCTGGAGCTGGAAAGAGGAGCAAGGATTTTATTCAGACAGAAGTCAGGATGGTGAAACTTGGTTTGCTCTGAGATTGAAATAAAGAGCTCTGATGTTTAAGAACTCACTGTTTTATGTGTCACTGTGTTAAACTTTACTCTGGAGAGCAAAACTTTATGATGTTAACTGCCTGAACTCATGTCCACTTGGACTCAAAGGTCAAAGGTCTAACAAGAAAAAATGATGAAGTGATGACATTTTATATCCAAATGGTCAAAGGTCAACTTCACTGTGACATCACTGTGTTCTCTAAAAACACTTAAGCCATTAACTGATGTGCTAGTTCTTTACTTTTTAATCTTTTCATGTTATATATTAATTCAACTACATAAATTCATCCTCAGATCCTCTACAAAATAAATCTCATATTACAGTTAAATTACTTATTATTTCATATTATATATTCTCTTTTGTCTAATTTCAAACACACGGTGGCTCCAGGGGAAACTGTGTGGTTTGTACATTTTATCTCATGGTTCGTTGGCTTGTGTCTGTCACTTTATTCCCCTTTCCTCTTTCTTCTTCCTGTGAAGGAGCTTCTGTTTTGATAAGAGCTGATTACTATGTACAATAATCAATTCCTTCGCTTTTCATTTTTGCTCTTGGGTTTTGAAAAAGTTCAGAGATGCGATTTCGACCTTTCAGGATAAATTATATAAATCCAAAAACACATCATATACTCAGTAATTCAACTGTTTTTTTCAAAGAACAGCCAGACACAGAGGATGAGAGGCAGTAGTCTTGTCCATTTACTGTCATTGCATACACTTTGATACAACAAGGAAATGAAAACAACACAAACCTGAGCATGAACAGAGGAAACAAAACTAAACAAAACAGCACAAATTCTCTTTCCCTCGCCCGCATTATACACACAAAAACGCCTCTGAGTCAAATAAGCAGCTGCACTTTTTTATTTTTATTTTTTTAAACATTAGGTACAATTATTAGCTTTATACATCCAGCTCCACTGTTGGTTGGCACATTGAGACACAAACAGCAAAAACATTTTTAAAAAAGATAAAATAATGATGAATCTAAACGAGGTCCTGCTTCGCTCAAAGCACAATCACAGGTGTTTACAGAGGAAACTAAAACTCAGAATCAGCTCCGAGCTCAGGTTCAGGCGACTGACTGGATTTCTCTCAGCAGAGGCAGAATCTTGAAGTCAGACAAGACAGTTTCTCTGTTTCAGGATAAATCTGGTCATAATCTATAATCTATCTAATGTGGATTAAAGGAGGACGCCGATAAATTTGTGTTTTCCTCCTGTGTACAGTTGTGGCACTTGTGAGAGATTGAAAATGATCAGAAGTCAAAATGGACGAAGCAGAGGCCAAGACATCCTGAGAGTTTGCTTTTAAAATGGGTCAAAAGTGCTGGATCCTGCACTTCCCATGATGCAACCAATCACGTCTTTGATTAGACGCTGCTTGTCTGGTAAATCAATCACCTTCCAAACTTCCAAACAGTTTGCAAAAATAATTTTAATCATTTACTGAAGTGAAAGGTGGACTGTGATATTATTATTTTACTGAATCATTATAATGAATCTTTTAATATATGATGATGTTTGATGATGTAGTTGGTCCAACTGATTTGAACTGTTTTTGTACTTTAACCTATAATCATATTTTATATACTGATTAACTACAGTGGGGTTCAAAAGTCTGATACTCTAGGAAAGTACTAGTATCCCAAAAAGTACAGTAGTTACTGTACAAGTACAATAAAGTACAAAATACAGTAAAGTACAGGTTTTCGGTTATAAAGCTCAAACCAAGACACTTGAATAAGGATGAAGCTCTGCCACATCCACAGATGACAGAGCTGCAACTAATTATTATTGTCATTATCAATTAATCTATGGCTTATTTTTATACATTACTTTAATAATTTCGTCAATGAAACATGGAAAAATTGTTGTTGTTTTGTTTTGTTTGACCAACAGGCCAAAAAAGTGAAAAACGGCTGAAACAATTCACCAGTTACTAAAATCGTGGGGGATTTTTTTTGGCAGAATCATTTCAGCTCTTCATGTTGTACAACTGTCTGATAAACTGACGTTAACGTGTGGAAATCAGTGAAAAGAGTCCCTGACAAAGTCACCACGTCCTCAGTAGGAACCAATGAGCTCGGAGCTGAGAGCTGAGACAGGAAGTGTTGAGAGACAAAGTAACAGAGTGTTGGTTCTGTTTCTTTGTCAATAAAAAATGGTGATAACATCAGTTTTATCCTTTTAGATGATCCAAGATGGAGAGAAGCAATGATGTCTTACTCTTCACTGAGCCTCATCTTTGATTTAAAGAATTTCACATTTATTATTTTCAGGGTGGCGCGCACATCATGATCCAGACTTGATCCACTTCCCTCCCACAGTTCATTCTGGCTTAGAAACACACATCGCATCATTTTCCTTTTTCACCATCAGACCTGCAGCTGGTGACAGTGTGTTTGGCCTCATGTGGCTCAGATACCAAACGCTCAGCTCCAGACTGACAGGAAGGAGAAAAAAAACAACAAAAAAAAAAAAAACAGAGCATACGAGCATGCAGACACACAAAGAGAAATACGCAATAAATCCTCATCGAAATAAAAACAAAAACAAAACAAAACAAAAAAAAAACACAAATCTACAAACCCTTTAAAAAAATTACAATAGAAATTAAAACTAGTAGAAATGTTGAGCGTTCTCAATGGTAGCTAATCATCAGTGTACATAACAGTACTATGGCATCGAGCAGGGGAGGAGTTGTAGTAACTACAGGTAGCACTTCACATGAGCCTTACTCCAGTGTAGGAACTCGTCCTTTAACCTCAGGGAAACTATGGGACTCTGCAGATTCTGTGTTGCTACTTTCACTGACATGTTAGATTCTGCTGTGAATTATTGGCTAAAACACGAGGATAAAAACCAGATGAAGTGTTACCCAGTCCCACCTCTTCCACTGCAGGACGGTCTTACCCAAAAACAACCTCTGGCTTCCCGCTCTCAGACGCACCACCTCCGCCGACTTCTGGAAACCCCTGAAGTCTGCAGGCTGACGTCTACACCGACCCAGAGATGATGTGGTGGCTGCTGCAGAGGTGAGAAACATCTGCCACAGACCAGACAGACCGGTGAGTCGCTGCCTGCTGCAGTGGCGTCAGTTTAAATACAGGATGTGCAGCACACCGCACGTCCTCATCGGGAGCCAGAGGTTGTTTGCTGGACAAGACCGAGTTTGTGGAATTTCTCCTCTTTTTCTTCCTCTTCTTCTTCCTCCCTGGTTGGGTTTGTGGCCGCTGGAGCGCGGCTGCAGTCGGAGCCTCCCTGCGAGGATCCCGGAGGCCATCACACGGCGGTGCAGCATCTGTTCTGGAAGAGCTGCTCGACAACCGAGGAGTCGGCCAGCGTGGAGATGTCGCCCAGGTCCCGTTCGTTACAGGCGATTTTGCGAAGCACCCGTCTCATGATCTTACCTGCAGAGAGACAGTGGAGGGCGGAGGAGGTGAGGAACGTGCTGGGGTGACAAAAAAAAGCTCACTTTAAGAGCTTCAAGGAGCCACTTACCTTCCTGTTTTCTCTGGGACTTTAATGCAACGTCATAAAGTTTTCAGATTTTTTTTCCTCAAGGGCAGCGATACTTTGTTTTCTCTGGAAAACTAAAGTTGGAATAACCACTACAGACTAAGACCAGGATCAACAGATAATATAAAAAGTACAAATGTTCAAATTATTAACTTGAACTTGCAATAACTGACTTTTTGGCCACTTGGGTGCAGCAGAAACAAGATGTGAACACGACAGTAAACGTCTCATCACATCTTACACTGAGTGCAAAGCAGAACACAAGTGACTTTCTAGTTTCAGACCAACACAGTTTTCATTTTCCCGCCCCGCACCCACGTTGTTTAATGAACCGAAGTTTATTCACACTTCTCTTATTTTCCTGCCGATAAAAAAGCAGAAGTGATGCGGACACGCTTTAAATTAGAGCCTTGCATGTTGAACTTATCAGCTGTTTATTCACAGAGGTATCCAGCTGTTACACAGCAACATGATGTGCCATGTGTGGTGGTGTTGGTGTCCAGTTTTCCCGCTCTTTTAGCTCAATGTTTGGTCCCCACCAGCTCCTGAAGGAAACACCTGTCTCTTCAGCTGCTGAAAGCTTTGCTGTGTTCAGCAGCTGCTGAGTCTGTCTGCTGTTTGCTGCTGAGCAGGTCGTGAACAGCGACTTTAAAAACATCCCACTTCAAAACCAAAACTCTGCTGAGTGGAAGAAGCATTTTGTTGTAATTAGGATGAACTGACCCTTCAAACAAGAATGGAACTAGGATTAATTGTGACTTTAAATACTCGACGACGCTGCTGTGTCTCAGGCAGGTTTGGCTCTTTTTCTTATTGTGTGACGAGCTGCAGCTTTCGGCTGCCTGAACTGAATCAACAAATATTTACTGCAGATTTACCAGATCTGGTTTTGGGGAGTCCCGGAGCGTTCTGGATGTAGTCCGGTGTAGCGATGGCCCCGATCTTCTCCCTTACTGCAAACACCAAACAACAAACCACATCAGACTCTGACGACCCCACAGTGAAACTAGCTTTCATGACACACATAATGAATCTGAGACACAGCTACAAACACGTCAGCAGAAACTGTGTGAAGCACATTTCTCTGCGTATTTTAATACTTATGTAACCCAGAGTGGTGCTGGGGTCTGAGTGGAGACTTGATCTAAACGCCGTTTCTGAAAACTCCTCTCCAACAAGATTTCAGGTCTCAGGTGACGTTTACCCACCTTGTTTTTTGAGCTCGGCCTCCAGCGTGCGGTTGTACGTCACGCCATCGGTGAGAGTTACGAAGCAGTAGAGGCTCTCTCCTTTGACAGGATGTGGTCTGCCAACCACAGCAGCCTCCGCAACAGCCTCGTGCTCCACCAGAGCCGACTCCACCTCCGCTGTACTCAACAAGTGACCTGGAGGGACGAGAGAGAGAGAGAAAGAGTTTAACAGATGCCCGAGTGTCCTAGTGGAGGAAGTTTCCTCTCATTATACAGATTCATTTAATTCTGCTCGACCGCAGACAGTCATCGTGGTCCCGTCACAGCTGACCCGTCAGACGTCTAACCTGAGACATTCAGCATGTCGTCTATCCTCCCTGTGACCCAGTAGTAGCCGTCCTTGTCTCTGCGGCAACCTGGAGGATAAAACAAGATAAAAACAACAGGATGTGAATAAACCTCTAACGTCATCAGCGTGGAGTATCTGCTGTTCTCTGTTCCTCTCTCACCGTCTCCTGTCACGTAGTATCCAGGGAACTTCTTGAAGTAGGTGGTTTCGAACCTCTGGTGGTTTCCGTACACGGTTCTCATCACACCGGGCCACGGCTGTTTGAACACCTGTTTGAAGGCAGAGACCCAGGACCAGGTCAGAGACTGAGACATGACTCTGAAGATACACGTTCGAGTTACAACTCAACAGTAACGATAATCCTGACCAGGTATCCTTCGCTTGGCCCCTCCAGCTCCTCCCCGGACTCGTTCAGGACGGCCGGCACCACCCCGAAGAACGGGAACGTCTGCAGGACAGAAGAGGAAGAGCATGGTGTCATGGAGGTGAACTTCCTGCACTTTTGTAGCTCATCATTTACATCTATGGTACTTTGTGTATTTAAAGCGTTCTTGTGTTGTGTTGAATGTTTTTGTGTCTGTCCTGTTGCACCGTGACCTCTTTGTTGTAATGGTAATAAAGTAATAATAATGATAATAATAATAATAATAATAATAATAATAATAATAATAATAATATTATTATTATTATTATTATCATTATATCATCCATTATGAGTTCAGCTTTTATCAAACTGTATTTTATTATTGTCGTCATCTACTTCACTCTTTTAAAATCTACATCACTTTATTTCATTGTCAGAATTTTTATTTGTCATGTTTTTTTCTTCAGCTCCTCAGTCGTCTGAGATGAACTTTGACCTGTACTAACCTGTTTGAAAGGTGCTGTACAGATAAGGTTTCACTGATGAAAAGAAATAATAAGTCAGGCTTAAACTGAGTGAATTTAAACCCTGCTATTATTTTTTTAAGTTGTGTTTATCACTTGTTGTGTCTTTATCTTCATTTTTACATCACTATTGGCTCCAAGTTTGCGTAAATGTTCACACTTTCTTTAATGCAATATTTTTAAGTTTGTACCTTGTTGAGATTAAATGTCTGTCAAACACTTTGAAAAGCTCTAAATAAAGTTTTGTTATTTACTCACAGCAGATCCAGGTTTCATGGGCGTGGCTGCAGGAAGAGGCGTCAACACGTGTCCACCCTGAAAGACACATGGTGTGAGTACACTGTCTGTCCAGCAGGGGGAGGCCCAGCTCAGTCTGAACACTGCCTCTGAGGGACGTAGTTAAAACAGCCACTGGAGGATAAACATTCCTCATTTTCATACCAAAACAAGTTGAAAAGATAAATGTTTTCTTCCTGTTTGAATAAATCTAGATTAAAGGGAGTTTATTCCTCAGTGTTACAACCACAGAAAGCTTCTCCGACTCGAACTCACCGTCTCCGTCTGCCAGAAGGTGTCGACTATGGGACACCTCCTCTCTCCCACCTCGGTGTAGTACCACTGCCAGGCCTCAGGGTTGATGGGCTCCCCCACCGTCCCCAAAACCTTCAGAGACTCTCGCTTGTACCTGAAGACAGAGACAGATGTGTTTTCACATTTGTTTGAGCTGTAAAAAGTTTTTTACTGTTGGAGGAGTGAATAAAAGAAATCAAGGTAAAAGTCTCAGTTGTGAGTGTCCGATGTGGTTTTATATAATTTCTCATCTTTAACTGACACTGAAAACATAGAACAACAACAACAATAATAATAATAATAATAATAAATTTTATTTATAACGCACCTTACATTGGAAGCAAATCTAAGTGCAACAGATAAATATCATTAAAAAGGCAAAAAAAACAACAAATTATTACAAACATATTCTCTGCAAAACGTAACGTAAGGGTTTTTATCTTGAACACAAATCTATAATCTGTTTACGTGGAAACACAAACACACGAGGTCGTGTACAAGAGACGGACTCACTTCTTCACCGGCTCGCTGCCGTACTTCATCAGCAGTCTGATGGCGGTCGGAGCCGTGTAGAACTTGGTCACATGATATTTGTCCACAATCTCCCACATGCGGCTCACGTCTGGGTAGGTAGGCAAGCCCTCAAACTGACACACACACACACACACACACACACACACACACACACACAAACAGAGTACAGTTAAAACAGGATCAACAGATAGCAATATTTTCCCCATGAGACAGAGATCAACACAACACCCACCAACTTCAATTTACAAGATAAACAAAGATAAAGGTAAAACACACTGGAGAAATTGTCACTTTGCCATGTTGTAAAAAACAGGAAGTTCACGAATCCAAAAGCCGGCACTCACCAGAACGCTGGTGGCCCCGTTAGCCAGAGGGCCGTAGGTGATGTAGGAGTGTCCGGTGATCCAGCCGATGTCTGCTGTGCACCAGTAGATGTCGTTGGGCTGGTGGTCAAACACCAGCTTGAAGGTGGTGGCGGTGTAGAGCATGTAGCCGCTGACGGTGTGAAGGACTCCCTGCAGTGGAGAGGAGAGAGGAGAGGAGAGGAGAGGAGAGAGACTGACTTTACTTCAAATAAGTGAGCTAACGCTTCCATTTAAAGCTAGTCTAAAGGTGGATGTCCATGTGTTTGTGATTATAAAGCAGGTCTAGGTTCTATATTAATACTGTGAAAGTATCAAAGCCTCAGTCCACAGAGAAATGCACACAGCCTGTATTCAGACACTGAGCCTTAAAACCAGCCGCCAGGACTTCTGCAACTCTAAGTGTTTACCTGAAATTTGATATATTTTTATTTGATCACTCAGAAAACAGTCAGCCAATCAGAAGAGAGGCTCAGATCCTCTCTTCTGATTGGCTCATGAAATGTTGTTACTGGAGCTCCAGAGAGAAGCCTGAGAGAGGAGATGTAAAACTACACTGAGATGGTTTTTGGTTCTTAAAACTACAAATATATCTTCTGATGGAGATCAACACTTCAGATAAACCAAACGTGTGTGTGTGTGTGTGTGTGTGTGTGTGTTCTACCTTCGGTTTGCCGGTTGAGCCGCTCGTGTAGAGGATGAAGAGCGGATCCTCAGAGTCGCACCACTCTGGTTCACACTCGTCTGAAGCTTCTCGCAGCAGACTGTGCCAACACAAATCCACCTCAGGGTTCCACGGGACCTGGTGTGAAATTTAAAACACACACACACAAAAGAGACACAAACATGGACATGAACAGACAGACAGATGTACACAGACACAAACAGAGAGGACGAGTGAACATGCAAAGCCATCAATAAAATCCCTGAGAAAGAATCAATGCTCACTAACGAATGTCTCTACAATCTAAAACACAAAAGGTGAAAGAAAGTTAGTTTAACGAACAACATGCTCGTTAACGAATCAGGAGAGAGAGCGGACGGAGCGGAGAGAAGCAGGTGAAGCTGCTGTAGAGTCACAGTGAATAAAGCAACAAAGAGCTGGAGGAAAAGTTACAACCCTGAGTTCTGTTGTAACTTATTCTGTGTGTGTTCATCAGAGCTGGGTCACTAACCATCTGATCTACAGTCAGACGGAAACAGCACAAAATAGAGAGAGAGAGAGAGAGAGAGAGAGAGAGAGAGAGAGAGAGAGAGAGAGAGAGAGAGAGAGAGAGAGAGATTTATCTTTGTAGAATAAAACTGGTTAGAAGAAGACAAAGGGAAAAACGAGAGAGAGATTTACAGATGAAGATAAAGTGGCTGCAGAAACGATTCACTGCTTCCTCACTTAACTGTGTTGTAGACTGATAACTTTGACATGTTTGCCCATCAATCAATATTCAATAATCAATGATGACAATGTGACATCATGAGTTACAGCCTCAGGGTTGTGTCCCTCCACCACTCAGACTAGTGTCAGGTTACGTCCCTGTTCATCCAGATTCATATAAATATATATAAACAGCTTAAAAGTGTTTAGTGTGGTCACATTGACCTTTGACCTTTCACCACCACCCTCCAGTGGACATTTGTGCCACATGTGAAGAGATTCTCTTTGAGAGTAAGATACTGAAGATATTCACAAAACCAAAAAAACGTGTTTTGTGAGGTCACCGTGAGGGAGGGGCTTCTCAGGAGCAGGGACAGGACGACTGGTGAACACAGCCAATACGGAAACTTCCCAACCAATCAGACGCAGCCTGACTGACCAAATCCAGGTGTGAAAGTTTAAAGAGATTTTACCAAAAAAAACCCTCAAAGCTGTAACTAAGCTTCTCTAAAGTACCGAGTTAAAGTACGCTTTTACAAATGAGAGATTTCAGGTTTTTATTTTAAATAAATTGGCAAAAATGTTTTCACTTTAAAATTACGAGTTATTGAGGTTAGACTGATGGAAAAAATGACAATGTTATCCATTTAAAATTAGCACAAAGAGAAGCTTCTGGATGCAGACAAACAGGGAAAACCACAGACATAAAGATTTAGTCATAAAATAAATCATGACTCTGCAAAATCTTTCCAATCACAGTGTTTTTGGCTCATGAAGGCAAACTGGACCAATCAATCAACCAGTGAGAGAAGCAGTGAACAGACCCAGGTCTGATGTCCACTCAGCAGCTTTCACACAGAGAAGCGTCTGCTTCAGGGCTGCTCTCGTGGTTAAATTCAGACAGATCTGACCGGTGACCTTAAAGATGACGTCATACTGACAGAGACTCGTGTTTTCAGTCCCGACCAACGGCTTTCCTGCATGTTCGGATTCTTTTTTTTTTTAAATAACTGAGCATTTAAGCTGCTGTGATTTTCGTTCAGTTTCAGGTAATTTAAATCTTTAAATCAGCTGAAACCAGATCAGATGAGACCAGAGGAGAAAACACGGGGCTCGACCTCTGCTCCCTGAGACAAAGTCTTCATTCATGTACAACCAGGGTCATCAGAGAGAATCAGGGTCTGTCTACGGTTTTTAAACTAAGTATGACAGAAAGACAGAACAAATACAAACAGAGGAAACTTAAAAATGTAATATCATATTATATATTTTGCTCCTCCTCTCTCGTGGAGGGGAGGTTAACGTATTTATCACAACATGTTCAGTCAGCTAATAGTTTGAGGACGGCGATGGAGAGGACATTTTCACAGTGAAACGTTGTGTTATCCTGTAGAATGTTTAAGGGAAGATGACACTTCGTTGTGTTTAGCAGCCAAACGTAGTGTTAGACCCACATGTCTCAGTCAAGACCAGAAATAAAACTGTATTAAATACAAACAGTCCACAGTGAGAGTGACGGGTTTACACGAGACCAGACTGATGAAGGTGATGAGTTGGGCTTCACACAAATTAAAAAAAATAATCACTTACACTGACATAAAAATTAAAATAATAATAAAACTTTTAACAACGGATATAATTAACACAGAAAACACCAACTGCAGTTCTTCCTGCAGAGAAGTGGGGTCTTCAGAAAACTGTTTATCTAAACCACGTCAGCAGAGCCCTGATTCTCTCTGAGCTGTGGTGCATCAGTGAGGGTGAGAAGTGTTAACAGCTGTTATATTAGTGAGAAACACACAACACACTTCAGAGGCAGTAGGTGGTTTCGAGCTGTGTACAAAATCTACAGAGGCTCAACTCTGCCGAGAGCGTGCACAGTGTTCAACCACGACAGGGACGGTGTTCAAAGCAGATATCAAGAGAGAAAACTGTGTTAATGCAACTCCACGCTTACACAGAATTTACATTTTATTCCCATGAGTTCAGACACTCCAGCAAACCTCTGAGAACCCGAGCAACGCTTCAATTTAGGCCTGAATTTTGATTCTGCTGCAGATTGTTGCACAAATTTCACAAATCAGTCAATTTGAAACGTCATTTTTAGTCATTAAGGATGATTTAAAATGTTTTTAATTTAATTGAGTCTGTTTTGTTTTGCAGCAGCAGATTTTAATGTCAGCAGATAGTGAAATGGAAAATATGTTCACTAAATTTACATTCATATGTTGCTAAATCAGAAAAAAAATCAGTTTTCATGTTCACAAGTGTCGCCTGAACCGTTAGTAATCAATCACAGGAACGACAAACTACTGTCGCTGAGTAAAAACAATAAATCAGCAATAAAAGCTTTCAAGGCGTTAAGCAAAGTAAAATGAATTAATGCCGTTAACTTCAGTTTGGATTAAAGTTCATTCTTTTTACCGTGTTCACAGCAGTAAAATGTAAATTCTGCTCGTGGGTGAAATTCCCCTCAAAAAAGGCAAAACAGAGACATTATGGGGGATTTAGTGGAGGGAGGAGGGAATGAAAATACCTGTGGAACAGGACGTGTTTTCTTTACTCTCCCTGTCTGTTTCTCCTGCTGGACAGGAGGGAAGAGAGGAGCAGGAGGAGGAGGAGGAAGGAGAAGTTAAGGAGGGAGAGGGGTTATTTTAACTGAAGAACACAAAGTTAAAAAAAAAACAAAAACAAACAGGGCCCACAATGTCAAATCAAGCTGAGAGAGAAGTTTAAGGAGCTTTTCAGGATTGATTATGTTAAAAAAAAAAAAAAAAGGTTGATTGATTTTTGAACGAGGCCAGTTTCACAGAAAAAGATCCACAGTGCTTCTGAATTTCAAAACAAATCATACAAACAGTTCCAGAAGAGTAGGGAAGAATCAGCCTGAAAACGACCTACATTTTATTCTACATTTTGTTAATAAATCCCATGAACAGACCCAAACCAACAGCATGTTACAGCGACTCCTCCCCTCTGTCTGTGTCTCTGAGCCCATTGGTTCCAACAAAGATCTAAATCTCAGGCTACATCCACACTGAGATGTTTTCATTTGAAAAACTTTAGTTTTTAGTTTAATATTAGAAACCATCTCCGTCCACACTAACACACACATACATGACGGTCCACAAACACTGGGCGTGCACATGATGAGGTAAACAGGAAGCAATTTGTCTACTGTGGTTGATTAGTTGCACAAAATACTACAAACGAGGAACCACAAAGCTGCTAGCTGCTAGACAACAAGGTCACTAACAGTTGTAGTTCATTGTCCATGTTGCTTTCACCACAGGTGGTCGAGGCTGATAAGAGCCAATCAGGAGTGAGCGTGGGTGTCTACGTCATTGTTTTTAATGGTCTCAGTTTCTGTTCGTCCAGACACAACCCTGGAGTTTTAGACTAAAACAAGTCTCAGTTTCAGGCGCTGGAGTCGTGTGGACAACAGGACTAATCACATTAAAAAGAGATGAGATTTAAAACTAGAACACAGAAGTGTGGACAGCCTTTAAAAACACCTCACAAATATATAGTTTTGTTTTTTTTAAAAAAGCAAAAAGCTCAGAAAAGCACAAACAGGATGAAACAGTGCAGTAGTTGGGGACTATTTTCAGCAGCGGATGAAAACAACACAGCACACACACAGACATTACTGTTGATGGACACATTCACTGCTGGTTTTGGTGCTTTCATGGGATTTGTTGACTTTGTTGTCTTTAGTTTTAAACTGTCGTTCACACGTTGGTAAAACTGACCCCATCGTGTTTCACCTGACAAGCAAAGCAAT